>NC_058130.1:702400390-702417561 GCF_016433145.1 Gracilinanus agilis
AGCTGTGTGTGTTTGTGGTCAAATTGCTGACGGACTCAGTTTCCTTATCTGTAAAATGGAGATCCTAGCCCCTGTATCCTAGACCTCTCAAAGCCTCATTGAGCATCAAGTGAGCTAATCTATGGGAAGTGTAGTTTGACAGAAGTCAGCCGTTATTATATATGTATATTATATTAATATATTAATTATCAATCGACTCAATTAACAAAACAAGTAATTGACAATCAACTATATAACAGTATATAATAAGATATACTAATACATTAATATAACATTAATTACTATATATAATATTTATAATGTATCCTATATGTGATATATTGATATAATAAATAAGTATATATTATATAACAATTACTATTTTGATTAATTATATGATTATACTATAATAAAAATTTAATTAATATCTAACTACACATACTAGATAATTAGATATTAATTAATGTATTAATATAATATCTTATTATCTACTGTGTTATATAGTTGGACATTGACCCCACTGGTAGTGTATTAGATTGGGTGCTGAGGACCACGGTGATGGGAGCAGACAACCTGAATGAGGGACCTCCCATGGGATGGATCGGATCCTTTGATTTGAAATTGGGCGGCTTTGTTCTGTGCTAAGATTCCTAATGAATCCTGGGTGAAACCTGTTTTCTCTTTTCAGGGAGCACATCTAAGTCCCCCCAGTATTCCTCAGGTGGGTAGCTTTTTCTTTTTTGTGTTCCCCCCTCCTCCACCTCTCCTCACAGAAATAACTGAGGTATCAGAGATAAAAACAGCCCGAGGTATTCAGAGGCCACATCCATGGACAGGTCGGGGTCCACAGGCAGGAAGGGACCAGCAGCTCATGGAAGGGTCAAGGTGACACAGCGCGTCATGTCTTGGCCCTGGCTGGGGACCGTGGTCTTGGAAAGGGTGGGGGACTGCGGTGGAAGGAGATCCCAGACCCTTACCTGGATCCCCAGAGATGGGGTAAAACTCTTGAGGAAGAGCCTGAGAGCCTTAGTGGTCTTGTTCTTTCCAGATGCCTGCAAAGTAGCCGCAGTCAGCTCAGTCAAAAGCTTGGAGGATTTGCAAGCTCAGGTGAAGAATGAAGAAAAGGCCCTGGACGTTCTGAGTGTGGAGCTACGGAGTATTCTGCTCAGGAATTTCCTGGAGGTCCTCCAGAATGAGAAGAATCTGTTGGTCTTTGAAGACCTGGTAAGAGAGTCTGGAAATCCAGGCCATCCCAGGACTGGGCGCTGAGGCGCTAGGCTAAGGGAGAGAGAAGGGGAGAGTGGGCTGGTGCCAACGCTCGATTTTGAGTTAGAGCACCTGGCTTCAAATCAGACTGTATTTTGTTTTTATAAATCCTTATAGGAGGCAACTGGGGGGAGCAGTGGATGGAGAGCCTGGCCTAGAGACGGGAGGTTCTAGGCTCAAATCTGGCCTCAGACACTTCCCAGCTGTGTGACCCTGGGCAAGTCACTTAACCCCCATTGCCTAGCCCTTACCGCTTTTCGGCCGTGGAATCAATACAAAGCATTGATTCTAAGATGGAAGGTAAAGGTTTAAAAAACAACAACAACAAATGGGGTCACAAAGTGTCAGACACAATTGAAAAGACTAAATAATTAAAATATTCAGTTGACATACAAATAATAAAACAAGAATTTTTACACACATATATATATAAATTTCTCAGGAATATAAACCTCATCATTTATGAAAAATACAAATTGAAAACAAAATTAAATTAAAATTAAAACAAAAAACTTCTTTAAAATTAAAAACAAATTAAAAACAAAAACTCCTCTAAAACCTAGTAAATGTAGAAGTTGAAGAAGAGGAAGAGAAACATGAACAACAAACTTCCCAATTTATTCTAACACATCACAGGAAGCATGGTTTTCAGAAGAGCGGGTAGAACTCCAAAACTTTTTTTTTTTCGCTAGTTTGAAATAATTCCACTAAGGACTGGATTGGTTAGCCACTACTATACCCAGCTGGGTTTTAGCAGGCCCCTCTGGGAGACAGTCTGCCTCAGCCTTATAGAACTGCTTTCGGCGAGGTGGCAGGTTCTGCATCTGTGACATTTTCAGCTTCTTTCCCTCTGAGTCTTCTGGATCACAAGGCTAAAGGATGTCACGAGAGCCAATAAGACTCTGAATTGGGGATGCACCCCCTTCCCACCAAATCTTCAGGGCCCTCGTTTGGTTTATCCCATCAAAGAGACTTGAACCACAGAATTTCAAAGTTGGAAATAGCCTCAGGCGTTATCTGGCCCGAGTGACATTTTATTAGATTGTGTGACAATTTGATTTCTTTTTTAATTTATTTTTTCAAGTATTAAGCATTTGTTTCTTTCATCTCCTCATACCTACAAAAGAGAAAAGTCTAGAAAGAAGGAAAAAAGAAAAAAGGGAAGGGAAAGAAGGAAGAAGAGAGGGAGAGAGAGAAGGAAAGAAAGAGAAAGAAGGAGGAGGTAGTTAGATGACTCAGTGGTTTAAGAGCCAGGCCTGGAGATGGGAGGTCCTGGGTTCAGACAATTCCTAGCTGTATGACCGTGGCAAGTCACTTAACCCCCATTGCCTAATGCCTACTGCTTTTCTGCCTTGGAATCAATGCACAATATTGATTCTAAAAAAGAAAATAAAAATAAAGAAACAAAGGAAGGAAGAAACTAAGAATCCCTGTATCTTATAAGTACATGATCGTGTCCAAAAATGCATTTCTTATTCTGCTCATTAGTCCCATCACCTCTTTGCCATGAGGTAAGCAATGTTCTTCATCTTTTTTTTTTAAAACCCTCACTTTCTATCCTAGTAACAACTCTAAGTCAGAAGGGCAAGGGAGAGGCAGAGTTAAGTGACTTGCCCAGGGTCACATAGCTAGGAAGTGTCTGAGCCTAGTTTTGAACCCAGGTCCTCTTGACTCCATGCCTGGCACTCTATCCACTGAGTTTCCTAGCTGCCCCTAAGGCAATGTTCTTCTTTATAAGTCTCCTGGAATCATAATTGAACAGTTAGTTGGTAGAGTCCTTCAGTCTTTCAAAAATGATTATTTTTATGATATTATTGTCCAAATTGTTCTGATTCTACTCACCTCACTCTGCATTCACATCTGAATCTTCCCATGTCTTTTTAAAATCTTTTTTCCTCATTTTCTTCAGGCATTCTCTAAATTATTTTAACAAAGAAATAAAAAGTGTATATTCTGCTGGGTGTAATGGGAAAGATCTTCAATTGGGAAAACTGGGTTTGTGATCCCAGCTCTGGCACAAGGAACTGTGTGACCCAAAGCAAATCTTTTCCCCTCATATACAAGACAGAGATAATAATAGGACCTACTCCACAGGGATTTTTGAGACTCAAACATAGACATTTTGTGAAGTTTTTTGCAGATCTTAGAGCCCTATATAGATAAATGTCAGCTATTATTACTTTTATTTTTGGTCATGGGATATTATCAATAGAGAGAAATTTTGGCAGGGGAAATGTCTTTTCCAATGCAAACCAGCTCATCAACTAAAGAATTTTAGAATACTACATGGGACACAGAGAGGGTAAGTGATTTACCCAGCCAGTATCACAGCCAGTATCCAGTATTATTTTATTTTTTTAACTGTTTTTTTTCCCCAATTACATAGAAACAATTTTTGACAATTGTTTTCTGACCTTTTGGAATTCAAGTTTTCTAACCCTCTTCCCAAGATAATGAATAATCTGATATAGGCTATATCCATACTTTCATACGATTCATATTTCCATATTGCTCTTGTCATGATGGAAGTTACATGTCACACATACAATAGAAATCTCACAAAGGAAATAGAGTGGAAGATGGCATGCTTTGATCTGCACTCTGACTCCAGCACTTCCTTCTTTGCCTGTGGATAGCATTTTTGTGATGAGTCCCTTGTGGTTATTTTGGAGACTTGCTTTGCTGATAATGGTTTAGTCCTTTGCAATTGATCATCGCAGTCTTTTTATTATTATATACATTGTACTCCTGGTTCTTCTTCCTTCACTTTGTATTAGTTCATATAATTCTTTCCAGGTTTTTCTGAACTCATTTTGTTCATCATCTTTATGGTGCAATAGTATTCCATTACAACTATGTACTACAACTTGTTCAGCCATTCCCCAAGTGATGAACAACTCCTCAGTTTCTAATTCTTTGCTATCACAGAAAGAGCTGCTAAAAATATTTTAGGAAGGACCTTTTTCCTTATCTCTGATTTCTTTAGGACACAGACTCAGCAATGGTATCACTGGGTCAAAGAGTATGCATAGTTTTGTGGCTCTTTGAGCCTGGTTCCATATTGCTCTCCAGAATGGTTATACCAGTTCACAGTTCCACCAAGAGTGTATCCCAGTTTTCCCATAACTCCTCCAACATTTATCATTTTCCTTTTTGGTCATGTTAGTCAATCTGATAGGTGTGAGGTATGATATCTCAGAGGACATTGCTTTTATTTCCTAGTAGATAGTTTCATGAATTGTTGGGGCAAATTCTTGAACCGTTGACAAACTGATGATGATGCTCTTTCAACCTAGCTAGGCTGGTCCTTGGGCAAAAGGTACCAGTTGTTCACTAGGTCTATACTCCCAAGTTTTTCCAGATTAGTAGGGACCACTAGACTTTGTTAACTAAGCCTCAAATTTTCTGTTAACTAAGCCTCAGAAGCTCTCCTCTATATTCCAGCTAGGTGACACAATAGATAGAGAGCTGGACTTGGAGTCATGAAGACTTAAATTCAGATCTTTCCTCAGACATATCTTTGTGATCTTGGGCAAGTCATTTATCCTTTCTCTGACTGTTTTCCTCCTTTGTAAAATGGAGGTAATGATAGCACCTATCTTATAAGGTCACTTTGAGAAACAATGAGATGATATTTGTAAAGCACTTTGCAAACTTTAAATGCTAGCTATTATTATAACGAGCCTCTGAGGATAATATCAGTGGAGTATATATGAATAATAGTTAAAAATCCACTGATACAAATATCATAGTTGATTCCTAGTTCTCTGTTTCTTCTACTTTCCTCATTTATTTATGATTCCTTCTTTAACAATCCTACTAAGATTTGTAATAAGAGTATATATGAGTTTATATTTTTCCTCATATCTGGAAATTTCCCTGGTTTTCCTGTCACTTCTAGGAAAGGATTGAGAAACTGTGGCTCTGCTCATTGTCCTTTATTTTCAAATTAGATGGATGCAAATCCCTTACTTAGGGTTGCCTGTGGACTAAGGGGAAAACGTAAACAATATTGCCACATTTCCAAAGCACTATTCTAGTCCAGCTCTGTTTGTCATTCTTAAGGAGTCATCCAAACCCTTTGGCACCTCATTCAGTGACTAGAACCTCCATATTTTTGAACTTCCAAAGCCAACTCCCTAATAATTGAACTTGTCAGTGCTTGGCCTATTAATTTCCCATAACTGGTCAATCCTTTCACTGTGTTCAGTGACACAAAAAGGGGTATATCAATATGACTCCATTTGCTCTTGGCAAAATCTATGCTTATGAAGATTGACATCTTCCAAACAGATGTTCAATTGCTTAGCAATACCCAAAAACAACTGTTTACCTCACTTTTTTCTGGTTGAATGCTTTCCTTTTCTATTGAATTATCTTGATTTCCATTTTAAGTTTCCATCCACAGTTCACTCTTCCAGAAACAGAATCTAGAAACTGATTATTTCATTTGATGAGATGCTGCAATGGAAAGACTTGGACAAGTAATCCCAAGGACCTAGGTTTAAGCCCTTGCTCTTCTACAAGCTCACTGTGTGACATTGGCCAAGTCTCTTTTCTTCTCTGGGCCTCAGTTTCCTCTTCTGTAAAATAAAGGAATTGGGCTAGATGATCTCTATGTTCCTTCCCAAATTTAATGATTTATACTTAATCTTTGTCATAAGGCTTTTTCACAACATGAAAAATTTGGTACTCAATGAGCTATTTTGTCACTCTCTTGACTTACAACTCCCTCCCAGGAAATATATGCATGGTGACTCCCAAGGATATTGATCACAACATAACCTCTTGAGATCAGGCAATTCATGATATTACAGAATAAAGTTTTATTAAAAGGAAATAAAGCAAACAAATCCTATACCCTTTGTGGATTATTCTCCAACTTGCATTAGCATTTAAGAATTGGCTCCATAGAGTGGCTGCTACTGCAGGTTTTAGGAAGAAATTTGTGGAACTGAACTACTAATTCTGTAACTCACAAGCCCCTACTGATGTGTTTCTCATTTACAATCAGCCAGTAGACTCAATTAACTCATAACAGAGACATTTACTTAAGTGGCATAGAAAGAACAGTAGATATGAAACATTCTAAACTAAACCTGGGGTGCAATCTACAAAATGTCCATGGCAAGGGTGGGCTCAAACTTAGAGTATAATGGTAGTAAAGTACGTATAGCATACATGCAGCTCCTGGTACTCCACAGGGCCTGTACTCCACAGTCTTTTTTTTTTTTCACTTTATAACATCATCACATAGATGTCCATAGGAATAGCATCTCTATTGGATGGGTCGCTAAGCTATTTTCTTGGGGTCTACTATTCTCCGTAGTGTGACTGTTTTTTCTTCTACCAAAGGCCATGCTCCTTGAAGATGCTTCCTCCTTGGGTGACTATTTCTCTATATCCTTGTTTATTTGAAGTGTGTATGTCTCTGCTCTGCAGTAGAAATAGAAAAAATGCCTACTGTGGTAGTGGCTCCTATTGAATGCTACATAACTTAGAGGGGAGGAGAAGAAGTACCTTCTTCATAGCCTCCTACTAACCAGCTCTACTTATCACTATGTATATTCCTTGGGTTCAGTCTCTTTATTTTCCCTGAGACTCAAATGGGGGAAAGGAAGAAAAAGGGGCAAATATCCCAACTCTGGATGTGTGTGTGTGTGTGTGTGTGTGTGTGTGTGTGTGTGTGTGTGTGTGAATCTTTGAATCTCTTTCTCCTACTTTTTACTTACTGAGTGGGGTGGTAGGACCCAAGGCTGGTCCAGGAGCTGCCCTGGAGCTCAGGGTCCCTCCCATACTCCCATATGTGGTAGTCCCAGGTTTTTCCAGGCCCCAGTATCATTTGGGGGCAGACAACCTGGATTCTAGCCCAAAGGGCTGGTTTGGGCAGGAAGATGTCACTCTCACAGTTAAACTTCCTTCTCATCTTTCCTCTACAGCTAGAAAACAGTTTGTACACTGGGGAAACCCCAAAGGATGTGAATGGCCCACCAGGAAAACTCCTAAGTAACCTGCAATTCGCTGATGGAAAACTTTGTGATGACCTAGCAGGGGCATTCCTCTACCTCACTGGAGCTCTGAATGGTAAGGAAGATTGCAGAACCAGAGGGGATGGGGGTGAAGTAGGCCTCAGGACACAATCCTCAGAGAACATCAGTTTTTCAGTTCCTCTCTGAGAAATGCTTGATATTCTAGATTAAGTCTTTCTTTCAAAAGAATAAGAAACCTTCACATCTTCTAGCATTTTTATCCTCACATTATGTCTGTAAGGTGGAAAGGAAATAGGTAATTGTCTCCCTCTTTCACTGATGGAGAAGCAAAGGTCCAGAAGAGAAGGTGACTTGCCCCAAACCATATACCTACACACTGTATTGGCATAGCCCATTTCTGTGATTCCCAGAGAGTCACCTCTCCTTCATAAGACACTATGTCCCCCACAAGAGCCCATCATCAATGAGAAGAAAATTGCCCTCTCCTAAATCCTTTCTTCCTGTGCTCCCCAAGGACAGGAAACATTAGGACCACATCCTGATTGAGGAGAGGCTACAGTATTCCCTAATAATCCTTAGCCCCTCTTCATTGATCCTACATGGATCCTCATCAACTCTCATAGGTTTAATTAATATCTCTATGAAGATAATTATCAGATGTGTATATCTAGTCCTAGTCTCTCCCTAAGCTCCAATCCCCCATCACCAACTTCCTACTAGACATCTTAAACTGGATATTCCATAGATACCTCAAACTCAATAAATCAAAATGAGAATTCATTTTTCTTTCTTTTTTCTTTTCTTTGGTGGCTTGTTCAATTTCCTTTTCTGATATGGGATTATTTAAGAATTTTACTTCCTCTTCTGTTAATTTAGGCAATTAATATTTTTGTAAATATTCATCCACTTCACCTAGATTGCCATATTTATTGCCATATAATTGGGCAAAATAGTTCTTAATAATTACTTTAATTTCCTCTTCATTAGAGGTGAGGTCATCCTTTTCATTCATGATACTGTTAATTTGGTTCTCTTCTTTCTTTTTCTTAATTAGATTAACTAATACTTTATTTTATTTGTTTTTCAAAATACCAGTTCTCAGTCTTATTTATTGTTCAATAGTTTTTTTACTTTCAATTCAGAACTCATTTTTCACCCCAAAACCTATCCCCTTTTTCTAATTTCCCTATTTCTGTCAAGGATACTATCATCTTGTTGTTTTTTTTTTAACCTTACCTTCTATCTTAGAATCAATACTATGTATTGGTTCCAAGGCAGAAGAGTGGTGAAGGCAAGGCAAAGTCATTTGCCCAGGGTCACACAGTTTGGAAGTATCTGAGGCCTAATTGGAACCCAGGACTTCTTACCTCTAAGCCTGACTAGGCCACTGAGCCACCTAACTGCCCCCATCTAGGTTTGTAACCTTGGTGTCACCCTTGAGTCATTCCTCTCCTTTTTCCCCCATATCAAATCACTTCTTATGTCTAATAGATTCTACCACCACATCTTTTTTTTTCTCAAACATTTATCTTCTGTCTTAGAATTGATACTAAATATCAGTGCCAAGGCAGAAGAGTAGTAAGGGTTAGCAACTGGAGTTAAGTGACTTGCCCAGGGTCACATAGCTAGGAAGTGTCTGAGGCCATATTTGAACCCAGGAATTCCTGTATTTAGACCTGGCTCTCTGTCCCCTTAGCTATGTAGCTGCCCCCCTCCACAACCTCTTGTATCTCCTCTCACAATACCTCACATCCATTCCTTTCTACCACTCAGCGACTTTCTTGATTCAAGTCATCATCACCTCTCACCTAAACTACCTGAATAGCATCCCAATTGGTGTCCCTGCCTCAAATGTCTCACCTTCCCATTTCATCCTCCACACAGCTTCCAAAGTGTTCTTCTGAGCATGTCATTCACTATTCAGTAAATCCCATTGATTCTCTGTAACTTCTAAGATTAAATATAAATTTCTATTTGAGGAGTTTCAAAACTCTTCACAACCTGACTCCAATTTACCTTTCAAGCTTTATTACATATCACTCCTTTTTACATGCTCTACAATCCAACCAAACTGACCTCATTATTCTTCACTCCATCTTTCATCTCTTTGTCTTTATGTTAGCTGTTGAGTTTCAAATTTAATATCCAATATTCTAAGTATTATATTTAATAAGATTTATTAATAATAACTAACATAAAAGATAGAGCAAAAAGCTACCTTCCTTAGCCCTGCATGCTGGGAAAAAAGAGAAGAAGAGGAAGTCCTTACAGCAAACTATATACAAAACGTGAAAAAAAAATGCAAATGTGAGGACGCAGGGAAAGAGATACTGGGAGATGAAAGGAATTCTGGGGAGCATAGTTTAAAGGTACAAAATTCTCTAATTAATGCATTGTTCCCCCATGCTTGAAAGGCACTCCCTCCATACCTTTGCCTCTTAGAATCCCTAGTGTCCTCCAAGCCTAAATTCAAGGACCTCCTTCTGCATGAAATCATTCCTGATCCTCCTTTTCCCATCCCAGTCCTTTCTTTTCCTTATATAGCTTGTACATCCCTTTAGATGTGCACGTTGTCTTCCCACCCTTCACAAACCCCATTTTAAGATGTGAGTTTCTTTAGGGCAGATATTTTGTTTTTGTCTTTGTATCCCTAGCTCTGTCTTGTTTCTTCCCCTACCTATGTGGCCACTCACAGTTCCCTTTTCTAGGTCATCATGCCCCACACCTTCATCATGGCTATATTCCCCCGCTCTGGCTTTGGTCCTCATCTCTCTATATGCCCTCCATGCTCAGTGATCTCCTCGCCTCCCATGGGTTCATCTCTATGAAGATGACTTCCATATCCCTATATCCAATCCTTGTGAAGTGTTGGTGGTACAGTGGTTAGCATTGCTGTCTCTCTATAGTCATTCCTAGTCTGGAATTTCCTACTGGATAATCAGTAAGTGCTTGCTTTGTGCTGGGGACTGTTCTGAGCCCTGAAGATACCAAAAAAAAGAGGCAGAAAACAGTCTCTGCCGTCCAAAAGCTCACAATCTAATGTGTATGGGGGCCGGGGGACACTAGCAAGCAAATATGTACAAACAAGCTATAAACAGGATAAATGGGAAATAATTAATAGAGAGAAAGAATTAGAATTAAGAGAAGTTTGGAAAGAAGTTTTGGAAAGAAAGAAAGTTTGGAAATTCCTATAGAAAATGGGATTTTAGTTGGAACTTCAAGGAAATCATGGAAGGCAATGAAGAAGGCGAACATTCCAAGCATGGAGGAGAGCCAGGGAAAACGCCCAGAGCCAAGAGATGAAGTGTTCTGTTTGTGAAGCAAGACCAGTGTTATTGGATCAAAGAGTATCCAAGTGATAGCCATCTGTGTGGTCCTGATTGCCTAGCACGTGCTGCTCTTCTCTCTTAGGACTGATACTAAGCTAGAGGTAAGGATTAAAAACAAAAAGACTATCTAAGAGGCAGGGAATAAAGTAAAAGAAGACTAGAGAGCAGGGGAGAGGATAGGTTATGAGGAGTTTCGAATGGCAAAGAGAAGATTTTATATCTGATCCTGGTGGAGATAGGGAGCCATTGGATTTTATTGAGCATGGGTGTGACTTGGTCAGACCTGTGTTTTAGGATGATCACTTTAGCAACCCACTGGAGGATGGATTGGAGTGGGAAGAGATCTGAGGCAGGCAGACCCACCTGGAGGCTATTGCAGTAGTCCAAGCATGAGGTGATAAGGGTATCAGAGTGGTGGCAGTATCAGTGGAGAGAAGGGGATATATTTGAGAGAAATTGCAAATCACACAGAGATCAGAAACTCATGATAACCCAATGACAGAACCTAATGTTTTTCTCCCTAAATCCAACCCTCTTCATAACTTTGCTTTGAAATCCAGTTTCAAAAACTGAAAATCATCTTCCATTCTTCCCTCGCCCACATCTACTTTAACATATTATCAAATCTTGTCAATTCTCCCTCTAATATCTCTCCTCTTCTCACCATTCCCATAGCCACTGGGTGGTTTAGGCCCTCATCACTGTGGCAGTAACCATCTACTTGGTTTTCCTGCATTATCTCTCCATTAATACATCCTCCCCATAGATGCCAAAGTAATCTTCCTAAAACCCAGGTCTAACCACGCAACTAAACAAAAGGAGCTCCAATGGTTCTGCTTTATCTCTCAGCATCAGCACCATCATGATTAGCATTTATATAGCATCCACTAAATACTGATAACTTTATAAATATTATCTCATTTGATCCTCAAAATAACTCTGGTGCTATTATTATCCCCATTCTACAATTGAAGAAACTCAGGCAAAAAAAAATAATAATAATTAAATTAAGTGATTTGCCTAAAGCCACACAGCTAATGACTGAGGCTGGATTTGAACTCTGGGTTTTCCTAAATCCAGGCCCACTGCTCTATCTGCTTAGCTGCTCTTTAACCTTCCCCTCTAAGCATTTTATGGTCTTTTGACACCATGTTTATTAAACATTATTGCTCTTTTTCACATTCTACACTCAATTTAAACCAGGCCATTTGCTGTATCTTGTATACAGCATCACTTCTGTTGCCATGCTTTTACAAAGCCTAGAAAGTACCTATGTTCTCATCTCCTCTTTTTAGAACCCTTTTAGAACCTTTAGAACTTCCTTCAAAACTAAATTCCAATACTACCTCCTATATAAGGCCTGCCCTGGGCCCCATAACTATTTGTCTCCCAACAGACAACTTTGGGGGCAGCTGGGTAGCTCAGTGGATTGAGAATCAGGCCTAGAGAAGGGAGGTCTGAGGTTCAAATCTGGCCTCAGACACTTCCCAGCTGTGTGACCCTGGGCAAGTCACTTGATCCCCATTGCCTAAAAAACAAAACAAACAAACAAAAAAAACCATGATTTCTCCAATAGACAACTTTGTATTTACTTCCTATGTCCTCTGTATATAGAGTTACTTATGTATTGTCAAGGATTAGCAAGTTTCTAATGGATTTTGTGTTGTTTATAATTGTCCTGGAACCTTAGAATTACTCTAATAAATCAGTGACATACTTTGGAAGTTCTGTCCAAGAATATTTAAAGGTCAGCAAGTCCCTGCGGATAACTGCAAGGCACACGTTAACCAAGAAAATCTTGGTTTACATTCCAAATGGTTGACAGTCAATGTCTTGTGCTGGAGAGAAGTTTTCCCACATTGCTCACCCCATAAACTCCCTCCCCATTTTCTTAAAACACTATAAAAGCTGTCATCCTCTCCTCCTTGAGCTTGGGTTTATCCACCCCCCACCCATGTGTATGTGACTTCTCTCTTTCAACGGGAATAAACATCTTTGCTGCAGAGCTGCGTGCCTGATTGGTTTATCAGAATAACATAATTGTTGCTTGTTTGGTTCTAAGGTTGACAATATATACTATGACCCTCTCACATAATATAATGTAATAATATAATGTAATATAATAATATGAGAACAGACACTATTGCCTTTTCATCTTGCTATCTCCATCACCCAGCATACAGTTTAGCCCATAGTGAGGCATTTAAGAAAGACTTGATTGATGGACTATTGATTTGTTCCTAGCCCTCAGTGATGTCCAACATCAGACCCTGATCAAGATCCAATCTCTAAATGAAAAGGAAAAGATCATGTCCCAGGAGATACGACTGGTAAGAAAAACTACTTGCCTCCCAGAAGTAAGCCAGACAATTGCAACTTCCCAGAAGCCTTGGAATGGACAGTCTAGAGAATGAATAAGAAATGGGGTCGTGGGAGCAATCTAGAATGGGATAGTTTCAATTATGTGGTTATATATTATATATACCAATTTATATGCCAATATGTACTATATATGTGCCAATATAAAATACATATAAATTTAAAAAAAAAAAATATATATATATATATATTATACCTGCCCCCTTCTCTGCCAAGGTATCCAGAAATCCATGGGATGAATTCTGACCTCTGAGGATTTCTTGCCCATCGTGCCTGTTGTCCAGCAGGCCTCTTAAAATGGATCAGGATTCTAGTATTTCAAGGAGGCTTTTGAAACACTTTCTCAGACTAGAGTGTTCCGAGCTCTTCCCCAAAGATCCTGGGTTCAGTCTAATCCTGTTTCCTAACAGGTGGAGGAAATTCTGAAGAAGAACTTCAATCAGACCAAGGAGACAACTTTCTCCTACCCTTCAGAGCTGGTGTCCTTGGTCCAGGGCCAAAGCGAGGTGTCGACCCTCACCCGTGAATTGTTGGAAGAGTGCGGACTGTGGCTCTCAGAAGATGATGCCCAACTTACTTGGGATCCCTGTGCTCTGCACTCACTTTGTGCGCTGTATGGGAGCCTGATGCTGCTGCAGATTCTCACTACAACCTAGACTTAGGCCCTTTATTCTCACTCATTTGGAACCTCCTATTTCACATCACAAGGTCACAAAATTTGAGAGTTGGGCTGCCTCCTGCCACATCTAGCCCATCCATGCCCAAAATGAATCCCTGCTGTAATGTACTAAACGAGTGGTCATTTGAAGACCTCTGTTGGAGAACAACCCACCACCTTTCAAGGAAATTCATTCCCCTTTTGTTCAGGTTTTATCGCTGGAAATTTTTTTCCCTAATATCAAGCCTTAATTTGCCCATTTGCACACCTCTGTCCACAGTTCCTAATTCTGTCCTCTGAGGTCAAACAAAACAACCTTTTAAACACTTGTACACAGCTATCATGCCACCCCTTTTAGCTTTTCTTCTCCAGGCTAAACATCCACTGGTCCTCATATGACATGGACTCAAGGCCCTCTACCCTTGTGGTTGCTCCCTTTTGGATTTTTTCCAGCTTATCAGTGTTTTTAAACTATGGTGCTCAGACTAGATGAAATGTAATCAGGGCAGAGGCAGAACTATTACCTCTCTCTTCCTGGAAGCCATGCTTTTCTTGAAGCAACCCAAAATGATCTTACCTTTTGAGTTGCCATGTCACACTGCTGACATCAGTGGGCTTGCAACCCATTAAGATCTCCAGATAGATTTTTAGACACACTGCTCTATAGCCATATCTCAATATCTCATGGAATCATTAGCTTCTATTTGACCAACTCTAATTTTAAAGTTGTTGAGGTTTTTTTTCAATAGGGTTTTGTGGCTCTTTTTCCAAGATATCATTTTTCTTTTCATATCCTTCTCAAGCTCTTGCTTCTTTTCCCATCTTTTCCTCTAGTGCTCTCATTTGATTTTAAAAGTTACTTTTAGTTATTTTTTAAAATACTTTTTCTTCCATTAATAAAATTTAATAATGGGACATTAAAAAAATACTATTTCTTAGAGACAGCCAGAAAGTAAGTTTTAAGAAAAAAACAAAACTCTTTAACTCTTTTGGGAATTCTTATCAGATTTGTATTCAAGTTATATTTTTCTTTGAGGTATTGCTTATAGATGTTTTCAAGTCATTCTCATCTGTGTTTGGTCTTGAGTTTCTCTGTCACCATAATAATTCTTTATGGTGTGATTCTTTTTTAATTTGCCCATTCCATTAGATGGTAAGCTCATTAAGGGCGGTACCTATCTTTTACCTCTTTTTTGTATCCCTATTGCTTAGCACAGTGACTGGCACATAGTAGGTCCTTAATAAATGTTGATTGATTTCTTAATAAATGCTGGGTGATTCAACTTGACTAGTGACTCCACTCCTTTTTAACCCTAACCTTCTAATGTTAGAAAATCAATAAAGGCTAGGCAATGGGAGTTAAGTGACTTGCCCAGTTATGTTGTTAGAAACTAAGGCCAAATTTGAACTCAGTCCTCCTGACTTCAGACCTAGCCACCTCAACTCCACCTCTTTTAATTCCAAGGTTAGCTCGTATGAGCTTTGCATGTCTTTTGTGGATAATAATGTATGCATATTGTCTATCTGCTTAGAATGCAAACTCCCATGGCAGGAATAGTTTCACTTTTGACTTTGCATCCCAGTACCTAGCACAGGGCCTGACACATAATCAGTATCATCATGAATGCCCATGATTGTTCATTTCCTGGGCCTCAGTTTCCTCATCTGTAAAATTAAGAGTGGTCTAGATGACTTCTAAATTCCCTTTCAGCTCAATATCTATGACTATGATATCCTTTTGTGTTTCAAGTGGCATATTTTTAGTTTTCTCACCCACTCTCTAACAGGAGAGGCAGCATGGAGGACTTGGAAGAGATACTATTCAGACAAAATGGCTGTAAGGAATTCTGGTTTGTTTTCCAAATACAAAAGGATGAGTTAGGTCAGAAAATTCTGCATTTCATAGAATACTATGACAGCACCAAGGACATGCATGACTAGAAAGGGAGGTAGGCGAATCACACGGCAAAGACAAAAATGAACCCTAGCATTGCAGCGACTGCCTAGTGCCACCCAGTTTTACATTAATCCGTGGTCTTCAGGCCTCCCTAATATAGCCCGAGACCCTGAGCTCTGAACTGAGATGGTATTTATACCTGAGCTAGATTACACGAATTCAACTTAGAGGAGGTCTGCCGAGGGTGGTCTTTCTTGGCAAGAAGAATGGTTTTTTCCTTTGAAGACATGGTACCCTCTTGGCAAGAAGGTCTGCCAAGGGTGGGGGGGGGGAGGGGGTTTCTTATGAGGATCAAGTCTTTCCCTGAAGGCTGGATGCCTTCTTGATAAGAAGGTTTGAGTTTTTTCTTGGCAGGAAGGTCAGATCTCGGCATATCTTGTATCCCTCCATTCCATTCACAGTAATAATGAGAATAGTCAAGGTTATTCTGCATCTTCAGAGCAAATGAGATAGTATGACTTTGCTGCCTTATAAACTCCTGAATACATTCCAAAATGCTAAAGGCATGTGCATACTCCCTTGGCAAAGATATCTACAGGGAATTCTATTACTAATTTTAGGTATACTATAATTATTGATTACTGATTCTTATAAATAATTATGTAATAATTAGAATATTTCTTACTATTAAATTCATTATGATTATAACATCATTACAATACTGATCATCTAATACAGTTACATGCAGAAAATAAACAGTTATACAAAGGCATTAAAAAATGAATATAGACCAAAATTGCTTAATTAGATTATCTTTTACAATAGCAATATATGGGAGAGGCAGGTCTTAAACCCAGTTCTTTCTGGCCTCACAATTGTCTTATTTCTAGCATAGACACTTACTTGGTCCAATCTGGATATCTTGCTGTCTTTACTACCATTTTCAGTTATTTTACAAGGATATCAAGAATTTCAGTGGTCAGAGCTGAGTGGTGGTTTCATTGTCTTTGATGGAGAAAAAATTTGTTAAAATAATTATTGCAAGTTTTTCCCAGTTTTCTTCTATTTACAGTTTCCATTTTCACCCTTGGATGTCCTTGAAATGGCCACTAAATTGGATATCTTGACACTTTTTTCTTAAACTGGTTTTACTCTGCATTAATTCTCTCTGCTTTCTGATTCAATAATGCTTATAATTATCTAGTATCCTTCTTGGTAAGATTTTCCAAATGAATTTCTACTATAACCCAGCTATCTCTGGCAAGTGAGTCATGTTTGATGACTAAGATGCTTTCTGGGCTTTTTTGATCTCCTTATTATAGCCATTAGCTTAGGTTGATTAGTAAATGGAAAGAACTACTACTACAAAACAATAAAAAAATGAATGTTGCAAAACTACAAAGAACTGGGTTGACCCAAAAGAAGAAATATGAGAAGATGCCTCCCCTTACTCCTTTGCAGAGTGGGGTCCAAAGGTATGGAAAATTGCGTACAGGGGGCAGCTGGGTAGCTCAATGGTTTGAGAGCCAGGCCTAGAGACAGGAGGTCCTAAGTTCAAATCTGGCCTCAGACACTTCCCAGCTGTGTGACCCTGGGCAAGTCACTTAACCCCCATTGCCTAGCCCTTATCACTCTTCTGCCTTGGAGCCAATACACAGTATTGACTCCAAGAC
>NC_058130.1:702417602-702508303 GCF_016433145.1 Gracilinanus agilis
AAGAAAGGAAGAAAGAAAGGAAGAAAGAAAGGAAGAAAAAGAAAGGAAGAAAGAAAAAGAAAGGAAGAAAGGAAGGAAGGAAGGAAGGAAGGAAGGAAGTAAGAAAGGAAGAAAGAAAGAAAGAAAGAAAGAAAGAAAGAAAGAAAGAAAGAAAGAAAGAAAGAAAGAAAGAAAGAAAGAAAATTGCATATATTGTCAGAATTTCTCAATGTATTGATTGGTTTGATTGATTTTTTCCCCTCTCTTCTTCCTCTTTTTCTTTTTCCTTTTTAAAAAGGTCTTTGTTCTATAGGATGGAGAGGGGCAAGAGGTACAGGGAAAAAATTCAGTGATATAAAAATAAAAGATCAATAAAATGTATTTTTAAAAGAAAAGAAAAATTACATTATTTTAAAAAGATGAGATTATTATAATTGGTATAGATGCTATTATATTATCTGCTTCCCTTTTTTTCAATTATTTACTTAAATAATTCATAATTAAGTTGTTTCACCTGAAAAATGGCTGCCAGAGTACATCAGTAACTACTCGAATATTTATGAAAGTCATCCAAATACAAACCAAAGGATTCTCAATGAGGGTACTAGTAGGAAGCAAGCAAGCTCTTGTAAGAGATATTCAATAATGGACTACATCTTTATCATTTTACAGTTAACTGAAAGATGAAGAAGATATAAATTCCACTGTGCTTGTTTGCTGATTATGAGAAAGCAATTGATTCAGTAAAATAACACTTCATAGGCTTCTTTACACTAAAATGTTTCCCATACATCAAAATCATTCAGGATTCCTAGAACTGTGATGGTGAGCCTATGGCACAGGTGCCAAAGACGGCACACCGAGACCTCTCTGTGGGCATGCACACTGTAGCCTGCCAAATGGTAAAGGAGATTTTAGGTATTTATAGATATATATTTAAAGTGTGGCCACCAGGAATCAAGGATTCAGGTTGATTCCATAATTAAATCAGACCCAAGTCAGCATCTGGTTAAGGTAGTTTATTTACAACTAGGAAGGTAAAGTGTAAGGAAATAAAGAGAAAGGGAGAGGCTAGTCCAGGCCTGCAGAGGCCTGGATGGAGAGAGAAGGTTAGAAGGCTAAATCAATTAGGTTACAAGCCACAAGGCCTAGCAATCAGATAGGCTAGAGCCTACTTAAGGCAGAGTTTGGAAGCGGCCTAGGTAGGCCAAGGAAGTCAGCCTAACTTACCCACGTGACAATACAGAGTGCAAGTGGTCTGTGGACTCACTGGACTACCTGCAGCACCAAGTTCAAAGCCGGAACCCCCCTCCACAGGAAGTAACTAACATACTTAAAGAGATAGTGTCTTTCGTCACTTCCTGGGGGTCCACCTCTAATTCAAGTGGACAAATGGCAGTCTCTACACTGATTTTGGACTGTTCTTGATTTGTTACTTCTTGTCATGTGTGGGTTACTCATCTCCCCTCCCCACTAAGGGAGGTGAGGATTACATCATTTCTATGCCTAGGATGAGTAGAGTTTTGACTATGAATGGGCTAGAGTTAAATCCATTTATACACAAAGTTAGTTACTAGAAAGGCAGAGGGAGAGGGCAGTTGGGTGGCTCAGTGGATTGAAAGCCAGGCCTAGAGATGGGAGGTCCTAGGTTCAAATCTGGCCTCTGACACTTCTTAGCTGTGAGACCCTGGGCAAGTCACTTAATCCCCATTGCCTAGCCCTTACTGCTCTTCTGCCTTGGAACCAATACATAGTATTGATTCTATGATGGAAGGTAAGGGTTTAAAAAAAATGAAAGCTGAGGGACTTGGGCAGAGCCGCTCCTTTATCCCTCTCCACTGCACCTCCCCACCCCTCTGCCCAGTAGCCCAAAGGAAGAACGCCTAAGCAAAGTGCCCAGGCCACTCCCCTCTCTTTCTCTCACCCCTATTTGGGGTAAGGTAGGATGGGAAGGGGGAAACGGCACTCAGTCTTCGGGGAGGGGGCATGGTGTCTAAAAAGTTCTAAAAGTTTCACCATCAATGCTATAGAAGATTTAACAGAAATAACCCCATTTAACCACCTTCTGATAATAATATCAGGCAGGTAAAGACTTCTCCTGGAGGAAGGGGCAGATAAGAACAATTTGTTCCAATAGGCATCAAGGCAGCAAAAGCAGGTACCATGGAGCACTTAGAGCTTGGTTAGACATCAAAGAAGCCAAGGTCATCCACTGCATCCCAAGCCATCATGAGTCATCTTGACTTTTGTCTTGCCACTGAACTTTGATGACTCTAGAAAAAAAAATGAGGCCTAAAACTTTGTGCATCTCTGCCTCACTTACATTCAATTTATGTTTGAGTCAAAAGACATCACCTGTGTCTTTTTTTTTGTCTTCTTCAAGTATAAAGGACAACAACCAATAAACATCAGGTAAGTCATAAAACAGGAAAGATGTATACTCACCAAAGGTATTCACCATTGTGATAAAGGAGCTTTGCCACAAAGCCTAGATCAAAAAGAGATTTCCTATGTGTGGTAAGGTACTTCAGATATTCCTCTTTGCAGAGGACACTGCTGACTTCATCTAGAACACTAATAGAAAAAATTTGTGATCATTCAAGAGTTTGGCCCATCCAGCTACACAAGGAAGAACAAGTGGATGAAGAATTGCTATTGTTTCAGTTTCAACATGCATTTAGATAAACACCATTTTGACTTGTCTAGTGATATATTAATCTAGTATATACAGTACAAATGGAGAGCAAGTTGAGTCAAGATGAATAGGAGAGAGAGAGCTTGATATCTTCTCTGGAATATTCCTTTGATGACCACAAAACAAAGGCTCATCTTTTCAATGATAACATTCTTCTGGTATTAATAAGTGGCAGCAAAACATGGAATGCAATTCCCCCCCAAAAATTATAAGTTAATATCACACAGAAGGTGTGGGTGTGGGCAGGCTCTAAGATGAGTAACTTTAAAGAACAATGGGAAAGGATGTTTGGCAAGAACTATGCGATAGGAAGAGAAACTGGCCTGGCCTTGTGGAAAGAGCAAGGAATGACAAATGGACAACTGCTGGGCCTTTTACAATGTTGGAAGAAATTAAGAAAGGTCTCCAGCACATTGGGTGAACCCTTGGGGTGAACTTTTGGTGAGGACAAGGACATCTCAAACAGGTTAGACAGGTGTCAATACATCCAATTTGCCTTGAGAATTCCCAAATCAATGGAATCACAGATCCATTTGAGTATCAAGTTGTACCAATTTCCAGAATAACCATATCAATCCTCCCAAGGTTCTGCTCCTCTGACTGGAGTGCCAGAGCAATGAGAAGGCTTAAGAGGTTTCTAAAAATTGATCAGGAGGAGAAAGAGACATAACATGGATGGTAATTGCATTCACTTAGATCTTCCCAGATGTACATCATCTGTGCCCAGCTGTTAAGAGGCTACTTGTTTCCATTCAGAGGCTTTTGTGCAAACTCTTTTCTGTAACCTTAAAAATTAATATATCTCCAAGTATATTTAATGAGATTTATTAATAATAACTTGAAGTAAAGGAAAATAAAAAGCTAGAATAAAGAGGAAGCTAACCCAGCCACAGTCACAAGAGGGCAAGAGGGTGGAATTACATACCACTTATTTACCAAACATGAGGATGCAAGGTGGATGAAGGGAAAAGGATTCTGGGAGATGAAGTCCAAGAATTCAAGATTTCAAATTACACATTTCCTTTGGAATTGGTAATAAAACTCATCTACAAGCCAAAAAATTTAATGCCTACTGTTTTCTTTAAATTTGTTTCTCTAGCCCCTGCTATATTAAATACAGTGTAAAGACAAGGGGAGAGCTGATTGACCCTTGAGGAAGGTCACCATGGAGATATTGGGAAGAGGATGAATGGACTAGATCCTAGAAACAAGACATAAGTCTAGGTAGAAAAGTAGAGATACTTCTCCAATGATGTATAGAGAATTCAAAGAGAAAATGAAGACAGCTCCTTATCCTAATTACACTGTTGAACTGCCGAAGTAAGTGTGATGAAAAAAAGTATGGATCCCCCACATGATTGACATGGAAGGAACCATCAAAAATTCTCTTCTAATAATGACTTCTAGCTGTTTTAGTTCAGAGGGAAGGCTGGTCCTTTATTTGAGGAATGAATAGCTTCTTATGCCTTACCTTTCCAAACTACGTAGTAAATGTATTTTAAACTATAACATTAGTGTTTCTTTACAGGTCCCAGGAAGTAGGGAAGAAACTGAGAATCCTAATGGAAATTGAGACAGAAAGGCTGCCTTGGCTATAATGGGAGATTTTCCTGAAGTAAATTTCACGTGGGAAAGGGGAGGAATACATGTCTTTATAGCATCTACTATGCATCGGGCACTGTGCTGTGATTTACAAATATTATTTGATCCTCACAGCAACGCTTTTCCCTGTGGTAAGTGCCCAGCCACTTACCCTACTTGACAGTAGATCCCTCCCTACTTTCACACAGAGTTAAGACCTTCATTTAATCTGTACCTGAAAAGTAATTGCCCCTGATTTCTTTAACTTTATAGTCTCTTCCTAAAATCCCCCAGCTTCCTTTAGTCCATTCACTCAGATCTTTACTGCATTGAAAAAAATGAATAAATAAATAAATGACTGAAAAAGTATTTATTAAGCACTATGTGTAAAGCACGAAGGTGTTACACAGTGAGGATACAAATACAAAAGTGAGACAGGAGACATATTCTCCAAGAATTTCCATTCAACAGGGGGGAGACATCACAAGTAAGGGAGTTGTAGCCATAGAAGGATGGATGTTCTGGTGTGGGAAGGTACAAGGTTAGTTAGGGGAACCATGGGGCAGTTGATGGCCTTTTCAGAAGCAGTAGCTGTGCCACTGATAATAGGTTACTGGAGCAAGAGATGGAAAGTTGGAGAAAGGGAGAAGGGAGGTGGGAAAGTTGGTGAGAGGGCTGCAGGGAGGTACTTGCAAGACAACAAGGGGGAAAGGCACATTCAGGAGAAATGGCCCCTTTCTGACACTGCCTGGCCCTGAACACACGTCACCTGCAGCACATTTCTACATTCTATGTATTTACTCTTGTGTCTCCCTTCATTCAACAGACATCTATTTGTCATCTAACCATAATAAAAGCTACAACTCGCACGGCTATCTCCTTTAGGACTTAGAGTACTTTCCTCACAATAGGGCTGAGTGGTGAAGTGAAGAAAGTGCTGTGCTTGAAAGGCTCATCTTCATGACTTCAAAGTTGGCTTCAGACCCTTATTAGCTGTGTGACCCCTGGGCAAGACATTTAATCCTATTTGCCTCAGTTTCCTCATCTACAAAATGAACTGGAGAAGGAAATGGCAGACCACGCCAGTATGCTTGCCAAGAAAACTCCAAAATGGGGTCCCAAAGAGTTGGATATGACTTAAACTACTCAATCAAAAAAAATTCCTCACAACTCACAATGAGATGGGGAGACAAGTAACCTTCCCATTTTAGAGAAGGGAAAAATGCTTAGAGCTAGAGTAGTGGGTTGGGACAAGGATGAGTAAGTTGAAGCCCCTGCCCTCAAAGAGCTTATAGTTTAGCAGGAAGGCACAGCATCTCCACGGAGAGAAAAAACATCTCAACACTATCCATTGGTGCATAAGAAGCATCTGTCTATAAAGTGCCCCTGGGCCTGGCTCGAGCTCTGGGCTCTCTGGGGTCTGATCCCTTGGGCTCTGCCCGATGCCCCCAGGCTGAGGGGACTGGTTCTGAGGAGGGGTGGCAGCTCTCATTTCTTTTATAGCTTCATGGTCTACAAAGCACTTTCCTCCCAACAGCTCTCTGTTCAAGAGGCAGGGATCACCATCTCCATTTCACAAGAGATGTATCAGAGAGTGATGAAGGCCACGATGCTAGTGATGGCTGATCTGGCACTACCACCCAGTCTTTCCGCCATGTCCCACAGACCACTTTTGAAGGGAGTAGGACAGAGGACAAGGATTGGGGTACAGGAGATGTCGAGGGATTGGATTCTGAGGTAGCATTTGGCTCTCTGTCCTTGCCTCTAGCATCCTCTTGGCTAAGGAGAGAGTGGGCAGCCTCGTGCCTCCTCTCTCAGGGCCAGGTGGAAATCTCCCTATCAGTCAAAAAGACAAAGACAGAAAAAGCTTCTCCCTTTGGGGAGAGAGGGAGAGAAAAATGCCCACTTTCTCTGGACAGGGTTTGACACCCAGCTTGGGCCTCAGGCTGCATGCAGTAAGGGCTTCTCTCTTTACCTCGGAACAGGTTCCCAGGCAGATCTCCCTGGGAAGGTCCCCCCATGAGGAGCTTAAGGACTCCATAGCTATGCCTAGGTTGTGAATGCCTAGGGGAGGGATGGACAAGAGCAAGCAACTTGCTTCCTTGGTTGAACAAGTTCTCATCAGAACAGAGCCAGAAGGTAGCTCAGGATGGCCTCCCACAACCCCACAGGCCAGCCCGGCTCCTAGGCTTGAAGGGGCTGTCCTCGTAGACTGGTCTCTCTCGCTCTTGGCGGTGGCCCCAGCAGCAAAACAGCTGCCAAGGGGAGAAGTTGCCATGTCCAGGGGAGTCCTGGTCTTGGCACACCAGCCGAACTTGATGCATAGTGATGTGGGAGACATCTCGGATGCAAGTCTCGGTATCCCACTGCATTTCCCCAAGGTCTATGGTGGGAAATTGGGAAGAAGGGTTGGATGTTAGATCCGTGGAAGGTCCAGGTCCTCAGCTGTCCTCCCCCTGAATCCATCCTCCCTTCCCTCCCCTGATCTGCTCTCTCCACACCTTCCTTCTTTAGAGTCTATTTATGGGGGTCACTAGGTGGCTAAGTGGATAGAGAACCAGGCTTGGAGAGAGGAGGTCCTGGGTTCAAATTTGGCCTCAGATTCTTCCTGTGTGGCCCTGGGCAAGTCACTTAACTCTAATTGCCTAGCCCTTACTCTTTGGCCTTGGAAGCAATACTTAGGATTGATTCTAAGACAGAAGGTTAGGGTTTAAAAACAAAAACAAAAACAAAAACAAAAAAAGAACTCACCTCCCCAGGAAGACTTCCATGTATAATCAGACCTTACCTTCTCTTATCCATCCTTTCTGCTCTCAGAATTTACCTCAATCTAGACCTTCTGTTCCATGTGTGTCCTCCATCTCCCCCTCAGACAGAGGGCTCCTTGACAACAAGGCCCATCAGAGAAGATACTTTTGGAAACCAGTGCTCACCCTGTCATACATGCTCCACAGCAAAGGCAGTCCATTCTGCTCCTCACTCAGTTTTTTACACCCATGAATCACCCTGGCATATACTCTCACTGTCTTGGTAAGAAATCACCCATCCCAGGAGCCCTAAGCACTCAACACAGCTAGCTAGCATCCCTTTCCTACCATGCAGCAGTGAATCCACCAGGCCAGGGTTGACACAGTCAGGGTCCATGTGATGGATCAGAAACCCTGAAACCAAAGAGATTGGATCATCATCCCCTTAGCTCTGAGTGTGAACAACCTCTAACAAAGGCCTCTGGGGCTAGGTCTTTTGTCAAAAAGGAAGAGAAATTCCCAAGAATAAAACTCTGATGACACACAATTCCACTGACAAAGAAAAGGAGGTGGGTCGTCTAAAAATTACATCAGATGAGAAGTTTTGGGTGGGCTGCAGGAATGGTGCAAGAAGGATGGACATGGATGAGCTTTTGGATTGATCAGAGAATGTGCAGAAGATAGGGATGAAGGCAGGTGAGTGGGGATGAATACAGAAAGTATGGTTAGTGCCAAGGGAAATGAGCTGATGAAAAATGCTGCAGGCTTTCTGAAAGCTATCTTAGGAACCAAAGAAAGATCAAAGGAGTGAGAGCTCAGGGTGAATCAAACAATGATAACAGGTAGTAGCAAGAGGGCAGGCTACCCAACTTCTCTGCTTCTGAATTCTCTACCAAGGAAATGACAGGCAGACAAGGAAGGACTACACAAAAACAAAACAAAACAAAACAAAAAAAACAGTTCACTGAGAATTGAAACCTAAATGCAAAGAGAGAGAACACTTAGTTGCCCTTGGTGATGTTGAGTCTCCAGGCCTGAATGAATTTTAAAGTACCAAAAAGTCAGATAAGATTACTAGGTGGTTGTTAGAACTTTGAGAAATTATGTGGGCATTGATGTATGATTGATAGCTATGAATTAGTACAACCATTTCAAAAAAGAAGTAGGAATTATGCAAAAAAATTACTAAAGTGCCCATACTTTTTGAACCAGGGTTTCTACCATTAGAAATATATTCTGGAGGCAGCTAGGTAGCTCAAGAGATTGAACACCAAACCCTAGAGATGGGACATCCTTGGTTTAAATCTGACCTCAAATAGTTCCTACCTGTGTAAACCTGGGCAAGTCACTTAACCCCTATTGTCTCACCCTCACCACTTTTCTGCCTTGGAATCAATACTTAGTATACTTAATTAAATACTAATATAGAAGGCAAGGTTTAAAAAAAAAAAGAACCTAGTTAAGAGGGCAACTAGATGATTCAGTAGATAGAGAACCAGGCTTGCAGTCAGGAGATCTTGGGTTCAAATATGAACTCAGGCACTTCCTAGCTGTGTGACCCTGTGCAAATCATTTGTCCCCCATTATCCCACACAGTATTGATTCTAAGACATAAGATTAGGGTTAAAAAAATATCCTAGGTCAACAATGACAAATAGAAAGGTCCATATAGACCAAAATATTTAAAACAACACTTTATGTGGTAACAAAGAACTAGAAATAAAGTAGGCAGTTATAGATTGGATGATGGATAAACAAATTGTGGCACAGCACTATAATGGAATGATCTTGTGCTATAAGAAATGAGGGAAATTATTACAGACAAGTAGGGGAAGACTTATATGGACTGAAGCAAAGTAAAGGAGAACCAGAAAACCAATACACAATGACCACAAAAATGTAAGTAGAAAAAATCACAACAAAACCAAACTGAATGCTACAAATTATCATGACCAAGTTTGGCCCCAAAGAAGAGATAAAAGATAGCTTTCTTCATTCTTTTTCAGAAAAATGAGGGACCACAAGTATGGGATACTACATATGACTTCAATTTTTTTTAATATGTTGTTTAGTTTTGTGGAACTTTTTTTTCCCCTTCCTTTTTTCCTTGATTTATTATAAGGGATGGCTCTCTGGGAAGAGGAGGAGGAAGAGCTAGGAATATAGTGGAATTTTTTTGTTTTTAAGGAAAGGAAAAAAGTCTTTGAGTTTGTTTGAGAACAGATGGTTCTGCTAAAAGAGTTTCTCAATAAGTTTCCAATCAAACTCCCAGCTGTAGGTGCCGGGATCCCTAGGGCTGGCCACCCAGAGAGTAAGAGTGAAAAAGAGCTTACCTATGAACATGGCTGCCACCCTGCGAATGGGAACCTCAGGACTCCTCAGGTAGCCCTGGGCCTGGCTCAAGAAGTCAGAGGCTCTGCGTGGGTACCACTGCACCTGAGGACAAAGAGGGAGGCAAGGTCTCCATTGGGATACACGCCTCAGAGGAACATAGCTGGAGCCTGTGGGCGCCACTGAAGAAAGCTTCATGACTTTATTCATTGCAGGCAAATTCTTCCCTGGATAGAAAACAAGTGACCAAGGAAGAGGTTCTGTTTCCTGCTTGTGGCTATTCATCAGATACATGAAATTTTTTCTCTGTGAGTAACCTAAGGACAGTGTGTTATCTTTGCTGAAAGAGACTCTTCAGTAAGGGTGAGGGATAGTGGAGCTGTGATTTCACAGGTGAAAGGAACTTCTTGGATGTGGGAACTCATTCTATTGACATAAATTAACATCTACTCTGCAATTTATAGTCTTAAAGAGTTACCTAGAGCCTAAAAGTTAGGTGTCTTGTCCAGGGTCACACAGGCAGTATGCTCCAGAGGTAGGACTTGAACAATTAGTGTTGAGGGGATAAGGGAAGGCACTAGGAGCTAATTTTGCAGGGGGCAGTCCTTCAGCCAAGGCTCTGGTTTTCTACACTACCCTTCTGGAGTCCACACTGACCAGTCGTCCACAGGTTCGGCTTAGAGCCTCAGGGCTGTCATAGTGAGCCATGGCTGAGATCTCCTCCAAAAGCCTCCAGTGCAGGAATCGATCACAGCGAGCTAACGTCCACTCTGCGCTCTGAAAGGGCCAAATGGAAGGTCAGGATAGAGTGAGATAGGGAGGGGGAAGTTGGGGGGGGGGGAGACACATGGGAGAAGATTGGAGGTGGGGGTAGGGAGTAGTAGGTGCAGAACCAAACTCAGGATCCCAACCTTCCTTGCATTGGCAGGCAGGACCTATTTTTGAGGGCCATCTCATACTGTAGCCCTCTGCTCCCTAATCCCCTCCCTCTGGAGAGAGGCAGGGGAAAGAAGGAAGAAGACTGGGAAGGGGACATCAAGGAAAGAAAGAGGATCTAAAGGAAAAAGGAAGGAATCTATAACACTGGTCATTGTTTAGGAAAGACAAAAGGAACAGAGAAGGGGACTTTCTTGACCTGAAGACTGGGAAACCAAAGAGGAGGGAGGTCTTTGGATTTGGGACTCTGGGAGGGAGAGATTCCATATCTGGAGAATAGGTATGGGTTAGAGTTGTGGTTCAACAGAGAGGGGTGATAGCCTTCATATCTTTGCACCAGTAAATCCCACCTCCTTTCTCACCTCTCCCTCTTAGAACCTCTAGCTTCCTTCAAGCCAGTCCTGCTGCCACCTAACAGGTCTTTCCTGATGCTCCCCACTTCCGGCTCTGTCTCTAGCTTGAAATCTCTTGGTATTGTTTTGTGATAATGTAAATACTCAGTATTTAGGTATCTGCGTAATTGTGGGTTCTCCCATGGTAATTCAGTTCTGTTTGATGTATTCAGCATCTCCCAGGAGCAGTAAAAAGGGAGCTCCCAGAGGACAGGGGCTGGGTTTGTTCTGGTCTTTGTATTCCCCCAGGACATAACAGGCTGGGGATACATAGATGATTCTGGGCTCTGAAGAATAGGGAGAGGGATTCTGGATTGGGGGTTCATCAGGCGAGAATGGGAAAACTTGGGGGGCGAGGGAAGGTGTAGACTGAGGCTCCAGGCCGGAAGGAGTGGGGTGGGGGGAGGGGGGATGGGGGCACCCCGGACCTCGGCAGCATCCAGGCTCGGGTCTTGTAGGCGCAGCAGCAGGGTCACCAGGCTGCCCAGCACCAGCTCACGCACCATCCTAGCACGCCGCAGAGAGCACTGACCCACCAGTGTGCCCAGGAGCCCAATGGCCGAGGCTCGGACCGAATCCTGACACTTCGAAAAGGGAGAGGAGTGGGCTGTTAGGAAGGTGGAGCCTACGGTAAGGGAGGGGAGGGGCTTGGGGCGGGGCTTAGCCTGGGGATGGGTAGAAGGTGGTACTCGAGGTTGGGCGGGGATTGAGGGCGGGAGAGGCAGAAAAGAAGAGCGAAAGACCAACCCGGGACCGAGAGGGCTAAAAGGAAGGAGGCGGAGCCCTCCCACTGACCCATCCCTCCAGTCTTGCTCACGTGGTCCAGCAGCGGCCTCAGGCGCGTGCCCAGGCTGGCGCAATGCGCGCTCACCCGCGCCCGAGCCCGCGGCCTCAGCAAGAGCCTCCGGAGCGCGCCCAAGGCCGCCCCCACCAGCCGCGTGTCCGCCTCTCCGAGTGCGTCCAGCAGAGCCCGGAGCAGCGTCCCCACGTGCCGCGCCTGCGCGGAGGACCAGGATGTCAGCACTGTCATTTGCCCCGCCCCTCGCCCCAAGACAACACCGCGCTAGTGGCGGCTTCCTATTTAAATCCCTGCTGGTCTTTCTGGCGGAGTGTGGGGAAGCCAGGGTGGCTTCCGCCTCCAAGTCTCCGCTGCTAATAGAATCCAAACTGTGGAGAATCCAAATACTTTTGTTTTGATGCTGGCCTAGAGCGTTCATTACGAAACTTGTGGCTCCCACCCTTGTACACAAGCCCCTGAGTTGTTTGGCTCAGATTGTAATTAAAATTGGATGAGGCTCCGGCCTCAGCTAAACTCAGAAGTTGGATAATTGGGAGTTGCCTGGGCCTTCACTCCCTGCCCCGCAGGACCAGAGATTCCCCGGATAGCGGGACCCAGGCTCTCCCCTCATCTAGTCCCCACCAGGGGCACCCATGGGCGGCCAGTCCACCATCAGGAAACGGAGTTCCCCACACCCAGGGAGAGTCCAACCTCACCTTTCTGTGGTTCAGGGCAAGGTGACCCAGGCCCAGGAGGCCCAGCCATCGCACTGTGGGCTCAGGGTCCCCCTGCCAGGCAGTCAGACGTTGTACAATGGCTTCATCTCTCAGCAGCCTTGCCGTGGGCTGACTCTGAAGAAGCTGAGGGGTTGGGATAAGGGTGACTCAGGAAAGGGGCACCAGCAACTGGGAAGGGGGACTCTGGGGCTGAGGAAGACCCCGCTTCTCCTCCCACCGCACCCCTGCACCACCTTTCTCCCTAACTAGCCCTGTTTTCCAGAGAGGATCCCAGCAGAAAGATCACTATTTTAAGCATAGGGAAACTGAGGCCCCAAGAAGGAAAGTCATCTGCTCAAGGCCACACAGCAGCTCAGGACCCAGCTCTCCATCCACCACAATGCAGGGGTGTGGATGAAAGGCCCTTGGGTCCCCAGAATCACTCACCCCTGTGAAGAAGGCCATCGCTGTCAGGCGTGGAGCCTTATCAGTGCTCTGTAGCCGTGGAAGCAGGTCTGCAAAGAGCCCACGCAGGTGGTGGTCAGCATGAGCCACAAGGGCACTTGGGGTGACACAGGAAGGGGAGAAGGTGAGAGAGAGCTGAGGAAGGAACCCTGATAACCCCATGTTCCTTCTGCCCTCAGCATCCTCCCCCTGCTCCACTACAATCTCCTCTTCCCTTAGCCAGATCCTGATCAGTACTGGTCAGCCTAAAGAACCAGCAAGATTCTGAGACCTTTCTCCTGGGACACCTCCCAACTCCTTTTATCTGTCTTCCTTCTCCCAAAGCCCCTGCCCACTCTGCTCAGACCTGGCCAGCAAGAGGACACCCTCCAGATGGGTCCCAGATCCCATGAGGCGCCTCCAGCCCCCACTTTGCTCCATACAGGTCACCACCATTCGGCCTCCGTCCCCACTGAGCAGGGCCTTCAAGGCTTCCACCGCACAGCTGGAGACAAGGAAAATGAAGACGGGGAGTGAGGCAGGAGAGACTGTTGGGCTCACCAATTGCTCCCCTTAATCCCATTGACTCTTCCCCCACTTTCCAGACTAGTCTCACCTGGCATGGTTGGAGGGAGGACCCCGGACCTTCACTTGGGTCTGGGGGGAGTGGACACCCCAGGCCAGCTGGTGCAGCTGTGTGACCAGTGCGATGAGCACTTGGGGATAGAAGCCCCGAGTGGCAGCCACACATCCTGACACGGACAGCATCTCTCCCAGCGCCCTTGTGGCCTGCAGAGATACCCGACACATTCCTGGTTTTCTAGGGTGTTTGGAGGGTTTTTTTTTCTCCTGAAGATAAGTATTTCATAGTCTTGCCCAGTGTGTTTCTCCATGTAATCAATAGCATCTTTGTGTTTCTAAATTCCTGAGCTGCTCCTTGAACATAAGCGAAGCATTCCCAGGACATGCTTTGACCCCATGTAAGACACACCTCAGACAACACTTTTCAGATGGGTCCCAGGCGCAGACTGAGGCAACTTCCCCAGATCTCTCCAGGACCCTCTGTCTTCCTTCCTCCCCCCAGACTCTGGTGCCAGATGTGCGACCTCTAGACTCGAACCCAGCCTCCCTCCCTCCTCCAAGCTACCCCACACTAGGACTCAACTCACAGCCAATGCCTGGGTATAGGGCTTGGCATCCTGGCGACTCGGGCCTGGGCTGGAGCTGGGGCTGAGGCCTTGGCTCTGGGGTGGGCCCTTCACCTCCTGAAGCAAGTGTACCAGGACCAGCCCGTTCACCCTCTGGTTCCTGCTCAGGCCCCGCCACAACTCAGCTGCTGCCCTGGGGACACAGGAAGGAGGGGGAAGTGGGAGGGTCTGGGTGGACAGAGAGCTAGGACTGGGGAAAGGAGCCTGGCACCTCTGGGAGGGGGATCCTGAGGCTGAGGAGCACCCAGCCTATAGGAAGTCTTGGAAGTCATGTTGGGTCTGAGGGGAAATCTGGGACTGAAAGGATCCTTGGATTTAGGAAAGTTGCCTTTCTTTGTATACTCACCTTAGCTCAGTGCTGAGCATGTGCTTAATAAATGTTGAGTAATTGACTGATCTTAAGAATGAAGAGCCCCTGGATTTAAGGGACACCCATGGGAATAAGGGGGTTCAGGGCCTGAGATGAGAACTGGAGTGTAAGAGGTTCTGAGGGAGAGGAGGAGGAAATCTTGGGCCTGATAGGAGACCAAAGGATTGTGTGTGGGAGGGGGGTTAATTTAGGGGAGACTGGAAATGAAGGAACCCACCCTGGAACATAAGGGACCCAGGAAATGATAGGAAATGCTAGAATTGATGGCACTTAGATCTTAGAGGAAAGACGCTGGGACTGAAGGGTCTTGGTGTTTGAGGAGGGTACTTATACTGTAGGAGGTCTAGGGGGGCAGGAGGAAACTTTGGGAGTCAGGGGACCCAGGGACTGAGAATGGGAAGGAATATATAGACTGAAGGGAAACCATGGAACAAAAGAACATGATGACTGAGAGGAGAACCTCCCCTGGCTCTGACACCAGCCTTTCTCTGCCTAGTCTGATAAATGGGTTCATGACCCAGGTATCTATGACTAAGCAGCCAAAGAAGCCCCCAGAGTCTTGGCTCCAATCCCAGCCTGTTTTGTGGGTGTTGGAATGCAGAGCAGGCACTAATTAGGGTTGGGCACTAATTAGGAGCTGAGGGTTTGGGTGCCAATTGTCCTCCCCAGAACAGACACAACAGCCCTCAGGAGGAGGAAGGGGAGGGCAATGGAGGATGCCAAGATTCCTGGATCCTTTCCTGCTTGGGAGGCCCTAGGAGAATGAGGGGTGCCCAGTACCTGTCACAGGGCAGAGAATGAGGCAGCAGGGTCTGGACCACTTCTTGTGTGTGTTCTGCAGCCAATGAGCAAAGCGCCCTCAGGGCCACCCTCCTTGCCCTGCCTTCTACAAGCTGGGCCATCTGTCCATGCAGTCCCTGGACCACCTCCCGTACCTGGGAAAGGAAGAGTGAGCGCTCAGGCTTCACTGAGATCCAGTTGCTCCAGCCTCTCCCTGAGCACTCCCAGTGACAGGGAGCTCCTGAGCTACCTGTTCCACTTTTGAAACATTCTCATTGCTGTGAAGGTTTAGTTCAGATTGGGTTCAAATAGGCCTTCTTGTTCTGTCCTTTGTGTGGAACAAATCTAATCCCTCTTTCACAGGCAGGCATCCCTCCCTTGCTTTTTGGCATTGGGGAAACCTCCCTCTTCCTGGGCCTCAATTTCCTTATCTGAAAATGAGGGAGTTGGACTAGATGCCCTTGTAAACTGTGATGTTGCTCTCTGCCATTTTATGTTCTATGTTTTGATGTTCTAAGTTTCTGTGTTCTTGGATCCTGGAATTCTAAGAGGCAAGTTCTGGGAGCCCAGGAGCTGATAGAGAAGGGATGGGGAAAATCAGGGACAGAATTCTGGGAAGGGCCAAGAAAAGGGGAGCCTTAGGGTTGATGGGGCTGGAAGAAGGAGTTGTGTGAGGCTGACAGGGCTGGGCTTACAGAGGGGTGCTGACCTTTTCTGGGAGCTGTCCTCCCTGAGCCTCCAAGGCTGAGGAGAGACTGAAGGCCAAGGCCTGGGTCCCTGAGATACCAGCATCCTCAAGAGAGACCACAGTTTGAAGAGCAAAATCTGCCAAGGAACCAGGGACCAGCAGGCACTGGGGGTGCTGGATGGGGGCAATAGGGAAACAGAGGGAAAAAGTATAAGAGTAAAAAGCCTTCATCCAATAGCCTGCTCCTCCAGCATCTCCATCCTTTTCCCCCTTAGTTTCCTTCTAACCTCTAAGGTCTTCAGAATCTGTCCCTTAGCTGCCATCACCTCAATCCACCCCATAAGGCTTCTCCTCTATAACCTCTGCCATTCTTCCCTCCCATCCCAACCTCCTTCTAAGCCTCCAAAGCCTCTAGCCTCCTTGAAGCCCTTTCTCACTCCCACCAACCTCCCACATATCTCCTTCTCTCCTTCCTTGCAGCTGCTCCCTGGGCCGGAGCTGCCTATCCTCTTCCCCAGTTCCCCCAGTACCTGTTCAGGCTCCCAGGGCTTGGGCTCAGAGTCTGAGCTAGAAGCCTTTGGGGAGTGGGGCTCATTCTTCAGTTCCCCAGTGGCAGGATCAGGTTCCGGACTCTCTGTCCTTGGTGCAGTGACTGGTTCAGTGGGGTTCTCGGGCTCCTGGGGCTCCTGGCGGGGCTGCCCTTGACTGGGTCCAGTAGCCCCTCGGCTGATCTGAATCCCCTCAGCCAATGCAGCCAGAGTAAGGGCTCCCAAGGGGCCGGCCTGGCCCCTGGGTTCTCCTCCACCCCATCCCCGCCTCCCTCTAGCCATCTGAAGCCCTGAGGTACCAGCCTCCTTCCCCCACCCCCCAAGACAAGCACTGACAGGAACCCACAGGTGTGGGGAATCTGCCCACCCCAGGCCAACACCTGCTGAGATTCACCCTGACTCCTGCCAAGGCCAGGTGTGGCTGTAGGTGCAGGCGTGTCTAAGCGTGTGCTGGGGAGGAGCTAGTGTGCAGGCATAGATCATGGAGCCTCCCTTACTCCAGAGAGAGGTAGTGATTTTCTCCCCTCCCTTTTGGCTTCCAGGAGACAATATTCATTGGGGATCTCTTACCTTTGACCTACCTGTTAAGGAGCCCCTACCCAAGAGATTTGAGGATCAAGAAGCCCAAGATTTAGAACAGGAAGGGACCTTGGGGAAACTGAGCCCCCAATCAAAAGATGGGAAAAGGAGGAGCAGTGGAAACCCTGGGACCCAAGCTTCCCTTTCCCATCACAAGGCTCAAATGGCCAAGGTCTCCAAGGCTGAGGTGAAGGATGGAGCCTCCTAGAGTTGCTTTTGAGCTGAGGATGGTCTCCTAGAGAGGAGCTAGCTCAGCCCCCCGGAGGAGATGCTGGGAAACAGTCTGACTTCTGCTTCTCACTGGCTGGCTGTTCGTCCCTGGCCAAACAAAGAAGTTACAAGAGTTTAACTGAAGTCTAGATAACAGAGGACTGTATGATAGTTCACAGAATTCAGGGCAGTGCAGCAGGGAACCCCTCCCAGCAGGGCGTGGGGGTCAGGAAAAGTGCTTGTTTGGCAGCCTTGGAAGGTAGCTTTGGAGGGCAGGTGGGCAGCCTCCAAGGCAGCCTGAAGATGGGTTGTCATTTACTGCTACTGTTATAGGGCCAAGGGGCAAGGCAGGATCTTTCTATTGGCTGGCTAGGCTGAGTCCGGGGGGCCTGGTCTGCTTTGGAAACAGTTGTGGGGCACAAATGCAAATTTGTTGGCTTATTAACTTTATTTCAAACTGTTTTGTGAAGAAAACATTTTTGTTGTTCAGTCACTTTCAGTTCTGTCCGGCTCTTTATGGCCCCATTTGGGGTTTTCTTGGTAAAGATACTAAGGTGGCTTGCCATTTCCTTCTCCAGCTCATTTTACAAATGAGGAAACTGAGGCAAACAGAGTTAAGTGAATTGCCCAGTAAGGAAATACATAACCATAGCTAGTCGTGTCTGAGGCCAGATTTTAACTCTGGTCTTCCTGATTACAAGTGCAGGGCTCTGTCCTCAGTGCCACATGGAAGTAAACAATAGGATAATTGGTTCCCATTTGTTTTCCAGTTAGGTACCTCCCTTCCTTTCCAGTTTCTCAGCATCTCCTCCAGGGCCAGGGCTCTAAGGAGTCTTGGCAGGGAATAGCTGGAGCTTGGGAAGCAGAATTGTAAAGATGTAGCCTCTGGCTCTCAGAATGAGAGACATTGCTTTGAAGGGGAGGGAGAAGCTAGGGATGATGCAGGACAAACACTGTCAGAAAAAGGGATTGCACGTGCATTGGCCATGGGTGGGGGGAGTGCAGGGGGTGAAGGAGAAAGTAGGAGCATGAATCATGTAACCATGTTAAAAACGAATATTAATAAATGTTAAAAAAAATAAAAGAATATATTCATCATCCAAAAAAAAAAAAAAAAGAAAAGAAAAAGGGATTGCTTTCAAAAAAGTCAGGGTTCAAAGCCAGGTCCTCTGACTCAAAATCTGGGGTGCACCCATGTATCTGTGTGTGGTATCCCCAGCCCTTAGTCCTGTGGAAATGGGGGGCTAAGGGCTCCTCCCGCCTATTATCACGATCCCTGGAGATAAGTAAAATCACAGAATCTCAGAAAAGGAAGGGACCAGAAAGAACAGCTAGTCCTACCCCTCCCAAAACAAGAATGAATGGATAAAGCATTAAACTCTCTCTAAGTGCCAGGCACCCTACTGAGCATCTAGGATACAAATACAAGCAAGCAAGTAAACCCCAACCTACCTCAGGGAGCTTACATTCTAATGGGGGAGGATAACAGGAAGTGCCCCCTTCAGCATCCCTGACAAGTGATTTGCATCTAAAACCTCTGAGTGAAGAGCTTCGGGGATAGCAGGGCCCACTGCATCCCAGGCCAGTCCTTCCTACTCTTAGGGCAAGTCCTTCAGATGCTCAGAGATAGGCACCCTCTGTCCTCCTCCTCATCCTTCTCCTCCTCCTCCATGTACACTCTGCAATAATGTACTACTAGCTATGGGCAAGTACTTACTGAGCAATTCACTTAACTCTGCCTCAGTTTCCTCATTTGTAAAATGAGTTGGAGAAGGAAATGGCAAGCCACCGCAGACTCAAGACCAAGGCTGGGAGTCAGAGATGTTTCATTGGCCATTGGTCTCTCCCAAGTTAACCACAGGGTCCCCATACTAGCCTTCACGCTCCCCTCTTCCTATCTTTTTCTCCCCCCAAAATATCATGATTTTAATTCAAGGGAATTATCTGTATCTGGACTGAAGGATCAACAACCAGTCAATATTACTAGCACTTTTTTTTTTTTACTAGACAATGAAATAATAAAGGGTTAACTGGGTAAAGTGGAACACAATCATGTCCTTGTTAAAAAGAACTACCAGTCTCCCTGTCGGGCTACGCCTCCCTTCGAAAATTGCAGGTTTCTGAGTTTTTGCATTTAGTAGGAATAGGAAGCACATCTTTCATAACAAAGCACTTTTTATAAAAATTTAACACATCCAGGCTTTGATTGAAGAGGGACTACAGATGGAACCAGGTCTCTTCCAACTATGAAGATAAGATGGTCATTTCTTCTAAGGAATAATTTTAAGGTGCAACTTTAAAAAAGAAAGCTCAGGGGCAGCTGGGTGGCTCAGTGGATTGAGAGTCAGGCCCAGAGATGGGAGGTCTTAGGTTCAAATCCAGCCTCAGACACTTCCTCACTGTGTGACCCTGGGCAAGTCACTTGACCCCCACTGCCTAACCCTTACCGCTCTTCTGCCTTGGAACCAATACACAGTACTGATTCTAGGATGGAAGGTAAGAGTTATAGAAAAAATAAAATAAATATAAAGTTCAATATGCCTGGGCCAGTTCAAAATCATGCTTCATAGTTAACATTGCCCCAGTCATTTTCAAGAAACTCTACATGAGTTTTACAGAACCATCCCATTCTGGAGATAAGCTTCATGGCTGTATTTCAATCACTGAAGAGCCCAATTCCCTAAGAACATGATGTATGACATGATATGGGGGTAGGGAGATATAAGAGGATGATTCAGAAGTACTGTGGTATCATAGCGGGAGCCTGAGTTAGCCAGAGGATCTGGGTTCTGATCCCACCATGACTACTTACTACCTGTGTGACCTTAGCTAAGTCCTTTTTTCAACTATTAAAAAAAAGACTAAAAAGACTTGAACTCTCCACCTCAGTTTGTGAGGAAAGGATTTTGTAAGCCTTCCAAAGGCACTGCATAAGTGTGCACTGTCTGGGTTGTTTGGCTTTTAGGAAGCTCCAAGCTCTCGTGCTATGGAAGTCAGGGCATGGCCAAGGGGCTGTGACAAGCAGGCCTCAGGTGGGGAATGAATCTAGTAGCCTTGATGCCAAGCTGCCCTCCAGGCAAGCTAGAAGCAGAGAACAGGAGCAATAATGACAGGAAGGTCCTTGGAAGAGAGACTTCCCCTATTCGGGCCCCAGTTTGCTTCTCTTCAAAATGAAAGGGTTGCAGTGGAATTGCTTGTCAGCTCCGGGAGGGGGGTGGAGAGAACATGAATCATGTCACCATGGAAAAAAATTATTTATTTGTTTGTTTAATTTAGAATATTTTTCCATGGTGACATGATTCATGTCCTTTCCCTCCCCGCCTCCCACCCCACTCCCATAGCCAATGAGCAATTCCACTGGGTTTCACATGTATCATTGATCAAGACCTATTTCTATGTTATTAATATTTGTATTAGGTTGATCGCTTAGAGTCTACATCCCCAATCATATCCCCATCGACCCATGTGATCAAGCAGTTGTTTTTCTTCTGTGTTTCTACTCCCAGAGTTCTTTCTGTGTGTGGCTAGTTTTCTTTCTTATAAGTCCCTCAGAATTGTCCTGGGTCATTGCATTGCTGCTAGTAGAGAAGTTCATTACATTCTATTTTACCAAAGTATATCAGTCTCTGTGAACAATGTTCTCCTGGTTTTGCTCTTTTCACTCTGCATCAATTCCTGGAGGTCTTTTCAGTTCACATGGAATTCCTCCATTCATTATTCCTTTGAGCACAATAATATTCTATCACCAGCATAAACCACAATTTGTTCAGCCTTTCCCCAATCGAAGGGCATCCCTTCATTTTCCAATTTCTGGCCACCACAAAAAGTGTGACTATAAATATTTTTGTACAAGTCTTTTTCCTTATTATCTCTTTGGGGTATAAACCCAGCAGTGGTATGGCTGGATCAAAGGGTAGGCAGTCTTTTATAGCCTTTTGAGCATAGTTCCAAATTGCCTTCCAAAATGGTTGGATCAATTCACAACTCCATCAGCAATGCATTAATGTCCCAATTTTGCCTTTCTTTTGCTGCTGTACAACTTGGTAGGTGTGAGGTGGTACCTCAGAGTTGTTTTGATTTGTATTTCTCTAATTATAAGAGATTTAGAACACGTTTTCATGTGCAGAAAATATTTCAAAATAAATAAATATTTTTTTTTAAATGAAGGGGTTGGGGGGCAGCTGGGTAGTTCAGTGGATTGAGAGCCAGGCCTAGAGACGGGAGGTCCTAGGTTCAAATCTGGCCTCAGACACTTCCCAGCTGTGTGACCCTGGGCAAGTCACTTGACCCCCATTGCCTACCCTTATCACTCTTCTGCCTTGGAGCCAACACACAGTATTGACCCCAAGACGGAAGGTAAAGATTTAAAAAAAAAAAATGAAGGGATCAAAGGAGATCATCTCTGTGATTCCCTTCCAACTCCCCTGGGCTGATGGTTACTCTGTGCTCTCATTTATGAGTAACCATCTGGGAGGGAGGAACAATCATAAGGAATGAAAAACAAGGGGTAGCCGTGGGGTGGGGGTGGGAGGGAGAAGAAGAAATATTAAGGGGAGAAACAATTAGAAGAATATAAGTGGGGACAGGGATAATGGGCACTATAAGGAGTTTCTGGGGTCCATAGGAGGCTTCTCAGGATGTCTTTCTATCCTGACGTCACCCTGGGGAGGGTCAAGGGAAGGGTGGCCAGGGCACTGGCAGCCCAGGCAGCATTTCCATCATGTGACTGTTTCATTTCCCGGTGCTTAGCAGAATGCCTGACATAGTAGGCACTTAAATCCTCATTGATTGATTGACCCAACCCTTCCTTGACCAAGGATAGTAAGGACAGTCTAAAATCAAAATCAATCAGTAAAAATATACTCATTCCCACCCTTGCACCCAGCCTTGAGCTGGGGCATCAAAGGGATATAAGAGAAGACGCTACCGGCCCTGATTGGGAGTCAGGCCCTCTGGGATTTAGGTCCAGTTCTTTCATCGGACAAACTCTTCCTCTCTCTAGAGTCTGATGTCAGCCTATCTATAAACAAACAAACAACTAAATAAATAAATAAAATAGATAAATTAACAGATGGATGAATGAATGAATAAACAAATAGTCAGACAGACAGATAGATAGATAGATAGATAGATAGATAGATAGATAGATAGATAGATAGACAGACAGATAGATAAAGAGGTTTGATCTTGGCGATCAAAGTCTAAGTTCCCTCTTTGGCAACCTTTCTAAGTTCTCTTCTGATCTACCCTCCAGGACTCTTGGATCTGTCTCGGGTGCTCTTGATACATATTGCTTCAGGGAGGGCCTGGAGAAGGAAAAGAGAAGAAACAAATCAGGCCTGGGCAGGGATCAAGGCCTTCCTCTGTCTAGTAGAGCCAGTCCCACTTGCGCTGTGGGCAGCTGGAAGTACTCCCAGGAGATTCCCCCCCAGGCAACCCTGAGTCACCCAAGCAGGCTGGCACACCCCAGGTACTAGGTCACCTTATGCCACACATGCCCAATTATCCAGATATGCCATCAGTCAGGGAGTGAACCATATTTGGAAATAATATTCATATTTCTATATTTAAATATAAATACACAAAAATTAAATATAAAAATCTATAACATTTTTTTTTACCCTTACCTTCTATCTTAAAATCGATATGAAGCATACATTCCAAGAAGAAGAGTAGTAAGGGCTAGGCCACTGGGGTTAAGTGATTTGCCCAGCAGCTGAGTAGCTCAATGGATTGAGAACCAGGCCTAGAGATGGGAGGTCCTGGGTTTCAAACTGGCCTCAGACACTTCCTAGCTGTGTGACCCTGGATAAGTCACTGAACTCTCATTGCCTAGTCCTTATGCTCTTCTGCCTTAGAACCAGTATTGTTTTTTTCAGTTATGAACATAATAAACTTTATATTAATTTCCCTTTCCCTTACAACTTAAAAAGCAACATACAAAAACTGACAATTTTCATCACTGAATGTCCAACATGCTGTTAAAATTCAGTCTCTTATCCCCCCTCCAAAGAAAGTTGGTGTACAAACATTAAAACTGCAAGTTTAAAATATGATCTTAATAATAGATAGCTGTAATTTTTATATAAAATTTTATATAAAATAAAAAAGATAGCTCATTTTATAAGCAAAGCATGGTACTGGTTCTAAGGTGGAAGGTAAAGGTTTAAAAAAAAAGTGACTTGCCCAGGATTACACAGCAAGGAAGCATCTGGAGTCAAACTTGAACCCAGGACCTCCTGTCTATTGAGCCACCTTGCTGCCTCTCTAGCTTTAAAGTTTATTAAGGTTCTTTAAAAACAAACAAATAAACAACAACAAAAAAACCAGCCCTATGAGGTAGGTAGTAAAAATATTATCTACTTTGCAGATGAGAAAACTAAAGTCAAAAAGGAGGCAGTATGGTATATTTGAAAGAATTTGGTGTTAGGAGAAACATATATTCCAATCTTGCTCTTACTAGCCAGGAGGCCTTGGGTCATTCACTTCCTCTCTGAACTTCAGTTGTCTCATCCATAAAATGAGCCTATTAGTACCTGTATATACTATTTATTTCACAGGATTATAGTAAGGACCAAATGAGATAATGTATGTAAACTTTGAGATGAGATAAAGTATGCAAATTGACGGTCTAGCCTGAGAAGTGACACGCACAGATAGTGATAATGCACAGTATTATCTGATAAATGCCTTAGATAGAGGCCGAAGGGACCTGTTATTCTAAGTCTGAAGGGGAAGCCATTACTGATGGCTACAAGAGATAGGAAGTTACCTGGAGGAGGTATCAAATAGGATGACAGATGTAAACTCTGGGGCAGCTGCTAGGTGGCCAAAAGGGATAGAGTGCCAGGCAGAAAGTTAGAAAAACTTCGTCTTCCTGAATTCAGATCTAGTCTCAGACACTTCATAGCTGTGTGATCCTGGGCAAGTCACTTAACCTTGTTTGCCTCCATTTTCTCCTCTATAAATGAGCTGGAGAAGGAAATGGTAAACCACGTCTAGAATCTCTGCCAAGAAAACTCCAAATGGATTCACAGAGAGTTAGACACAACTGAACACCATGTAAATTTTATGTTTTGTATCTGTTCTTAATGTTGGAATGTGAATCTTCATGGGTTCCTCTAGCCAAGCTGCCCAGCTTTTCTCCCTTTTCTAGGCACTTCTGGACGCAGCTCCAAGTCTGTTTAGATATCTCAACCTACCTGCCCTGAAGGAAGATGAGAGGAGACCCATAAGCAAAGCAGGAGAGTAGCTGGATTGTTCACTTCCTCCCATCCCTGGAGACTTGGTGGGACCTTCTGACCAGGGTAAGAGTCACATTGCCTGGGCACGGAGGGAGAGACACGGAGAAGGAGATAAAGGGAAGATGACTCACTCTAACTAAACAAGTAGGATGAAGAGAAGGTGGTTGCTGCAATGCTTAAAGCATTTGTTTTGGGGGCAAGGCTTTGTAAAATACTAGGAATAAATAATCCCAAACTTCTTTAGCACTGGATTTGAGAGGAAAATTTTCTATTGCTCAGCTGATGGAAAGATGGCACCATCTTCTGGGGACAAAGTGCAAGTACGGGAAGAGCCAGATGAACCTGAAGATGGAATAGAGCCATGAGAAGAACCATGAAGGACCTCTGCCAGGAGCAGGTGGTAAAGATCGTAGCAAGACAGAACGAAGAATACTTGCTGGGAGCAGAGATGTAGGGGACGTAAGACTACAATGTTGAGCACCTGAGGGTAAACCCTGGCTTTCCCCCCCGGATCTAGTCCCCACCAAGGGTAGTACTGTGTCATGAAGACTGGATGGGTCTCCCCTGGGGCCAGGAGAAGGAGTCTTACAAGGAAAAGAAGGGGGTGAGAAGAAGGGTGGGCCTGACTCTCATGGCTCACATGCAAGTCCTTTCTGTGTCCTTTCCTGTGTAAATAAAACGTGTTCTGTGTTTGATGCCTAGTGAGCCTGAATGCTAGTAAGAGGAGTTGGGAAGTTAAGGGCAGTTCCTACACTGAAGTTTCCAGGTTTCCCCTGGGTGAAGGCAAACAAGTCAGAGAAGTTTAGAGGTCCCCAAGACACATCTGGGTCTTTTGTATCCTGAGGGAGCCCAGGTTGACATAGGAGTTATACTAATGTTTTTTCTGGGCTACCCTTTGAATGTGCAGAATTGAACTTTGGGGGGTTGAATACATTTGTTTATATGTAATTTGTTGCACCAAAGGGGACTGCCCCCTAATTGATTTTGTTCTTGATTCCCTTTTGTTTCCTTATCCCCAAGTTGCTGTATTTTCCCTGTGTAAATATTGTATGTACCTTAGTTAAATTATGTTTAAAATGGTCCATTGGGGAGACTGGTCTCCCAAAGGATCAGGGGGGAGAGGGGGAAGGGGGGAGGGGAGAGAAATGTGCAGGTGGAAAATTTGCCACACCTGAGCTACATTCCCAGCATCCTTTTAAGTATGTCCTCATTTGACATACAGAGGTTTGGGTGCTAAATTTAGCTGAGANTCAGTGGAATAGACTTGGGGTAAATGACCTCAGCAAGACAGTGTATGATAAACCCAAAGAGCCCAGCTTTTGGGACAAAAATCCACTATTTGACAAAAACTGCTGAGAAAATTGGAAAACAGTATGGGAGAGATTAGGTTTAGATCAACATCTCATACCTTACACCAAGATAAATTCAGAATGGGCTAATGACTTGAATATAAAGAAGGAAACTATAAGTAAATTAGGTGAACACCAGAATAGTATACCTGTCAGATCTTTGGGAAAGGAAAGATTTTAAGACCAAGCAAGAGTTAGAAAAAATTACAAAATGTAATATAAATAATTTTGATTATATTAACTTAAAAAGGGCTTGTACAAACAAAACTAATACAACCAAAATTAGAAGGGAAGCAACAAATTGGGGAAAAAATCTTTATGACAAAAACCTCTGAGAAAGGTCTAATTATTCAAATATATAAGGAGCTTAATCAATTGTCCAAAAAAATCAAACCATTCCCCAACTGATAAATGGGCAAGGGACATAAATAGGCAATTTTGGGATAAAGAAATCAAAACTATTAATAAGCACATGAAAAAGTGTTCTAATCTCTTATAATTAGAGAAATGAAAATCAAAACAACTCTGAGGTACCACCTCATACCTAACAGACTGGCTAATATGACAGCAAAGGAAAATAATAAATGTTGGAGGGGATATGGCAAAATTGGGACATTAATGCACTGCTGGTGGAGCTGTGAATTGATCCAACCATTTTGGAAGGCAATTTGGAACTATGCACAAAGGGCTTCAAAAGACTGCCTGCCCTTTGATCCAGCCATACCACTGCTGGGTTTATACCCCAAAGAGATAATAAGGAAAAAGACTTGTACAAAAATATTTATAGTCACACTTTTTGTGGTGGCCAGAAATTGGAAAATGAAGGGATTCCCTTCGATTGGGGAAAGGCTGAACAAATTGTGGTTTATGCTGGTGATAGAATATTATTGTGCTCAAAGGAATAATGAATGGAGGAATTCCATGTGAACTGAAAAGACCTCCAGAAATTGATGCAGAGCGAAAGGAGCAGAGCCAGAAGAACATTGTACACAGAGACTGATACACTGTGGTACAATCGAATGTAATGGATTTCTGTATGGGCAGCTATGCAAAGATCCAGGACAATTCTGAGGGACTTATGAGAAAGAACGCTATCCACATCCAGAGAAAGAACTGTGGGAGTAGAAATACAGAAGAAAAACAACTGCTTGACCACATGGGTCGTTGGGGATATGATTGGGGATGTAGACTCTAAGCGATCACCCTAATGCAAATATTAATAACATGGAAATAGGTCTTGATCAGTGACACATGTAAAACCCAGTGGAATTGTTTGTTGGCTATGTGAGGAGGTTGGGAGGAGGGGAGGGAAAGAACATGATTCATGTAACTATGGGAAAATGTTCTAAATTAATTAAATAAATAAACTTTAAAAAATGAAAAATATATGTGATTGGTTGTAGTCATCAGTTGCGGTGTTCTTTATTCATTCTAGCCTTATAGTAGTGAATGCAACAAATTCAACAATGCAACAAATTCAGCAAGCATTTGTGAGATGCCAATTGTGGGGCTGAGGAGGGAGTGCAGTTAGGGAGAGAAGATACAAAGAAAGAAATGCCTGCTGGCCCCTGGTCCCAAGGAGTTGACAGGTTATGCAAATCATATGTTTTGAGATGAGTATTTTATAGAATTGTGAGGATGAAGACAAAGTGTTCTAGGAAAATCTAGTGAGAAAGACATCAATTTCAGTTGCCTAAACCAAGAGAAGCAACAATAAACACTGTTTAAGTGCATGTGATGTGCAGATACAATGCCAAGATAGACACAGTCCTTGCACTAATGGAACTCACAGCCTAGTCAAAGAATGGAAACACACAGAGATAATAATAATACAAATATCATGTGATAAATGCATTAAATGGCAGCAAAAAAAGTGTTATTCAAAGAGGGGGCTACAAGAGACATGAAAGAGTTATCCTGGAAGAGGCAGCATTTGAATTAGTCTTTAAAGAATATATATAGAAATTATATATAGAGAAATTCAACAGATAAATAATTATTTAAGAGGACTGGCATTCTTTAGGCTTACAAAATGCTCTGTAGACATAATTCATTTGACCCTCACAACAACTCTGTGAAGTATTAAAAATATTATTAGCTCCATTTTAAAGATGAGGAAACTTAACAGGTTAAGTAATTTGCCTTAGAATTTGAACCCATGAAACTTCTGACTCCACACCCAAGATCCTTACCACCATACTATTTTGTCTCTCCAAAATAATAATAAAATAATAATAGTAATAATAATAATAATTCAGAAATGGAGAGATGGACATTCTGGCCACTCAGGAATATCAATCCTAGGATAGTAGACTAATGGTGTCTTTGTGATTGGCTTGGTTGGAGGTCAGAATATATGGAAGAGAGTAATGTTAAATGAATCATGAAAGGTCCAGGGCAATGTGAGATTTTGCATGGCAGACGGAAGAATTTGTGAACTTGACTTAGAAGATAGTGGGAAACCACTGAGGATTTTCTGAGCCAAGGAATGACATAGTTCTATGCATTCTTCTGGGAGTGGTGTAAAGGATGGATGAGAAGATGGGGTAGAGGTGACTATACCTTTTAGGAGATTATTACAATAATGCAGGCAAATAGTAATGAGGGTGGTGAATGAATGAAGAATGAGTGAATCTACTAGACTGTGAGCTCTTTGAAGGCAGAGACTACCTTTTACCTGTTTGGGTAGCCCCTGTACTTAGCATTCATTGTACCTGGCACATAACAGGAACTTAACAAATTTTATTGACTGATTGATGATTGGATGAAAAATTATTAAGCATTCATGTGCACAGTAGTAATACAAACATAAGTTCAAATGGGACAGATGTTTACTGTAGACTCTAGGATTTATATAAAGATGTATACTCTAGGATTTGGTAATTGATTAAGAATGAGAAATGAGAGAGAAAAAGGAGTTTTTAAAACTGAAGTCATAGATGTGGGGAATTAGTTAAATGACAGAAAAATGAATTCAGAGGGAACAATAGATTTATAGGAAAAGATAATGAGCTTTTGTGCTCAGGAAAATTAGGGTCAATGGCATGACCCTAGTTTTAAATACCTAAAACATGAAGGGAATGGGGGTATCCTAGGGTGCCAAAGGAGAAGCAAAACATCTCAAAAGAGATTGTACTTAAGGTATTCTTGCTGTGCTGACTAGGTACAGGTGTGGGTCAGATACACACACACACACACACACACACACACACACACACACACACACACACAAGCATATATTGTTGAAATAAATGACTATTTCCCAGCCAAAACTTAATCAGAGAACCAGCAGATGGCAGCAGCCCAAAGGAAGAACAGCATAACTCCGTGCAAGGTGGAAAGTAGTCCAGTGTAGAGTAGTTCTTTAGGGGAGCAGCAAGGATCAGAGAGATGTTCTAGCTGGGACACTGGAGTTGTTCATCTTACACAGGTTCCTTCTCCCACTTTTAGATCTTGGAGGGATGCACCTCTCTGTGCATATGGGGGATTTTCTTTGTCATTTACCTTGCCAAGGGACATCAGGTATGATGAATAGTGGGGCTGACCTCAGAGACAGGAAGACCCAGATTTGATCTTGGCTTCTGATACACACTGACTGGGGGACCCTGAATAAATCATGTTCACTCTCAGTGCCTCCAGGCACGTGGGACTTGCCATGTGGGGCAGATCTGTGTGTAAGATTTAAATCAATATCAATAACTCCAAGTATTAATTAATTAAACTAATTATTTTTATAAAGTTTATTAATAATCACTTGAAGTAGAAAGAAAATAAACTAAAAGAAATAGAAGTTCAAACCTAATTATCTAACAAAAAGTAAAATCACGTGTCTAGATTCTCCTGCCTGGCATAAAACCAGCTTTCCCAGCTGCTATTAGGGGAAAAGAGAGAGAGGGTGGAATCACACAAAACTTATATCCTTCCTACGTTAGCATGTAAGGTAAGAAGGAACATGGGAAGCTGGGATAGAGAGTTCTGGGGAGACAAATTCTAATTACATATGTGTCGGTAGCAGGCAGTAACCTCTATAGAACAAATTACAAATCAGTTTGCCTCTCCCTACCTCACCCCACCAAAAACCTTAAACAGGAATAAGAAGATTATGAAGAAATAGCAATGGCTCAGCAGAGGATGGGCACCAGAACTATTAATGAGTGAAATTATCTGTCATTTAATATAACTTTTTTTGATGATATTCAGCAGCCCTGGAATAGAACTATTGGTTCTAAGCAGAATGGCAAGGGGCTAGTCCATCAAGGTTAAATGACACACTGCTAGAAAGTGTCTAAGGCTAGATTTGAACCTAAGTCTCCCTACTCCATTTTCATTTAAAATTATTTTTTAAATATTTTTCCATGTTTCCATGATTCATTTTCTTTCCCTCCCCATTTCCCTACCCCCTCCTGGAACCAACAAGCAATTCCTCTGGGTTGTACAAATGTTAGAGTCTCCAAACTCCAGATCTGACACTCTTATCTACCAAGCCCCCTCAATGATCCTAAGCACCATATTTTAAGAAGGATATCATTAAGCTAGAGAATACTCAAAGGATGAAAATGAGGATGATGAGGAGCCTCAATCATGAAGCTATGGTGAATAAAATTCCTAGAGACAAAGATAGATATATATATAAATTCAATTTATTAACTAGGGTGGTAATAATAAATAAATTGATGATTAGGGGATAGTTAGGTGGCTCAGTGGATTGAGAACCAGGCCTAGAGATGAGAGGTCCTGGGTTCAAATGTGAACTCAAACACTTCTAGCCGTGCAACCCTGGACAAGTCACTTAACCCCCATTGCCTACCCTTACCGATATATAGTATAAACATTTTTTTTAATTAAAAAAATGGGTTTTAAAAAACTGATGGTCAGTAATCTCTCACCACGACCAAAGATCCTGGATCTTCTTAAATGTCCTCAGACAGAACTGACTATAAAAAGGGCAACTGGAATTGGTGGACACTTCATGAGGAGGTGGACTAAGAGCTCTCAGCACCCCCCTATTGCCACACTGTTGAGGGGAGAAAGGCAGTTGAGATGTGGGCCTGGGTGGGAAATTTCAGCAGCTACCAGCAAGCTGGCCAAGGAACCCCTCAATGAGGGGAGCAAGGACACTTCATCCCCCTGCGGAGGAAGCTCATTCAAGCATGATCCTGTTTATAAACACGACTCAGATTCCCCATTGGGTGGAGCCCAGCCCAACCTAGTTAACAAGCAGATGCCTTAAAAGCAGGAATGTGATGCCTTTCCTCCAACTGGCCAGGGAGGGGCTTCTCTTTAAGCTAGTGTAAGAGAAGGACTTTTGACAGAGAAGGGGATATTAAAAAGTAATGTTAATAATCAAAGGCTACTGTATCAATATGAATTTTCCTCAATGCTAAGGATCTATTGAGGGAACAGGAGACACTTGGGAAAAGATTTATGGTTTCTTTTCCTTCTTTTTTTTTTAAACCCTTATTTTCTCCAACAACTATAAGACAGACGGGCTAGGACTAGGCAAACAAGAGTAAATGACTTGCCAGAGTCACACAGCTAGAAAATGTCTAAGGCCAGATGGTGTGGCCAAAGTGGATTGGGGAAGAGGTCATTAGGAGGAATTGTGTGGTCAGGTTGCTTGGAGAGGTGACCAAGACAGCTACTGAGGTCTTCAAGGACTTCATTCATCTATTCAATCATTCATTTGACTATTTCTTCATTCATTTTCTACCACCAGATCAGTTACCTATTAAATAAGTTTCTACTGGCATGTCAAGGGAGCTCAGACTTCTCTGGCAAAAACTTCTGGTTTGGGACTCAAATCCCAGCCTCTATTCTTGTTAAGAACTTCCAGTGTCCTTTTATTGATCTGATTCTCTCCTGGAGGACAATAGGGTTGGCTTCAGTGGTCTCCATGGGCCCTTCCAGGTCTGAGGCTTGGCTTACCCAATCTATCTCTGTAGAACTCTTGGCCATCCAGCTCCAGGTTCTTGTGAGTGGAGCCTCTCTCCCAAACTCTCTCTTCTGTCCACTCACTGGTGTCAGAAATTCCCTGGAGAGGTTCCTCTGCCTTAGACTAAGGCTTTACCTTTGTTAGGAAGTTGGGAAGGTGACATCTTTGTCATCTTTGTCATCTTTGTCACTCGGTATTGAGGCAACTATCATGGGTCACTCAAGTGGAAAATGAACTTTCCGTCCTTCACTCCCCCTCAAGGAAAGGCTGAAACAACCTGATTATAAACTGAGGCTACACTAAGTTTCTCCCTCCAGGGTATGAAAAGGGGTTGGCATCTTTTTTTTTTTTAACCATTAGCTTATGTCTTGGAACCAATACTGTGTATTGGTTCCAAGACAGAAGAGGAATAAGGGCTAGGCAAGCTAAGTGACTTGCCCAGGGTCACACAGCTAGAAAGTGTCTGAGGCCAGATTTGAACCCCAGACCTCCTGTCTCTAGGCCTGGTTCTCAATCCACCAAGCCACCCTGGCAGCCCCCATCTAAGCATTTTTGATGAAAAGACCATAGCTGCAGAGAAACTTTGAAATTCAAACAGAAGAAAAACTTAAAAAGAGAAAAATAAATGAACAACGATAAAGGAACTAAAAAAGGATAAACTACATTCAAATATGAGAAGATTCGTGTATATGTTCCCTTTGAACCCTATAATGATCAGGGTTCATAAAGATAATCCAATTGAACAAGACTGAGGAGTAGTTCTGTTATGACTTGATGATCTTAAGAAAGGAATGGAAAAAGAGGAATTCATGGAGTAGCAACAGGTAGGGAGAAGAGAAAGGAAGGTTAAGGAAAATTATTTCACATAATCAGGGTGTGTTAGTAGATACAAACAAGGAAGGAGGGGTGGCTGACATTTTAGCCTTACTTTCATTTAAACTAATCAGTAGAAGGAAGACACAGCAACAGAGAGTTGGGTATAAAAATCCATTTCACTCAATAGGAAAACAGAAGAGAAAGGGGAAATGGCAGGGAAGAGAATTAAAGGGAGGTAGACTAAGGGAAGCATTAGTCAGTCCTAAACAAAATGATCTCTAAGAATATAAAAAAAAAAATTTGTGACTCTTTTTGAGGTGGCAAAGAATGGGAATCTGAGAGACTGTTCATAAATTGGGGAATGGATGAAAAATTATGGTATATAAATATGATAGAATACAATTGTGCTGAACTCTTATCAGCATCATGACCAACCAAGATTCAAGGACTAATGATGAAACATACTCACCTCTACAGAATGAAACACATTCTCTTTTCCTATGGCTAATGTGGAAATTAATTTTGATTGATTATATATGTTTGTAATGGTTTTGCTTTTCTTGTGTTCTGTTTGTCAGCAAAGTGTAGGTTGGGGTAGAAGGAAGGTGGATCTTGGCTAGTTCAAAATGAATAAAATATTTTTAAAAAGTAAAAAGAAAGTGAACAAAAGGAGTTGAAGCTTAAAATAACTTTAAGAGATTATAAGATTGCATCTAGCTGCCTTTTACGAATTCAAGGCCAAACATATATCTCCCATGGTGCTGGCAGATTACTGAGCCACTTTCTGTAATCTTTAAAGGATGGTGGAGAACTAAGGAATGAAGAAGAGCAAATATTCTAATTTTTTTTTAAAGGAGAGAGAATGTAGTTTTCAAAGACACAGGTCAAGAGGTACAAACAACAGTTTGACTTTAATTCTCATCAAAATTCTAAAGATTTTATTTTCTAAATCTAAAAGATCTAACTCTAAATCTAAAGATATTATTATAGAATAGTTAGTGAATATTTAGAAAGATGATATTCGCAGATCCAACATGGTTTCATCCAGAACAGACCAAATTAAACTTTTCTTTCTTTCTTTCTTTCTTTCTTTCTTTCTTCCTTCCTTCCTTCCTTCCTTCCTTCCTTTCTTTCTTCCTTCCTTCCTTCCTTCCTTCCTTCCTTCCTTAAAAAAAAAAAAAAAAACCTTCTTTCTTTCTTTCTTTCCTTCTTTCTTTCTTAGGCTTGTGGATCAGAAAAATGCTACAGATATAGAATAATTAAATTTCAGCAAAATACTAGGCAATAGTTCTCATGATATTCTTGTGAACAAGATGGAAAGATAGACACTAAGATTATATTGATTGCTATTAGATAACTTAAGAACTGGTTGAATGGCTAGATCCAATGATGGTTCAATGTCAACTTGGAAGCAGATCTCTGTTGGAAAATCCCAGGAATCTATCCTTGGTGCTTTGCTTTATAAAAATTTTATTAAAAACTTAGATAAAGGCATAGACATCAGATTTGTAAATGACATGCAGGTAGGCAGTCTAGTTAATAAATTGAGAGTCAGGATTCAAAGAGATTGTGATAGATGAAAACACAGTGCTGAATAAAATGAAAGGAGTAATGAATGTAAAGTCCTTTGGTTTCAAAAAACCAACTTTGCAAATGAAATTGAGAAGCTGTTTCTTCTGAAAACAAGTTTTCTTTTTTCTGAAAAAATATTTGTTGATTTTAGTGGACTATAAGCTGAACATGAGTCCACATACAATGACAGTCAAAGAAAGCTAGTGCAATTTTAAGCTGCATTAAGAGAAGCCTACAGTCTAGAACAAAGGAGGTGATAATTCTGGTGTGCTCTCTCCTGATCAGATCACATCTGGAATCTTGTCTTCAGCGCTGGTTGTGATATTTTAGAAGGGACCTGATGAGGAATAGATCATCCAAAGGGGATGACCAAAATGGTTAAAGTCCTCGAGGTTAGGCCAAAAGTGGGATTGGTGAAGGAGTTATTTATCCTGGAGAAGAGAAGGCTCTAAGAGCATGATAGGTATCTGAGTATTAAGTATTGTCACCAGACACTTCCTAGCTAGATGACCCTAAACAAGTCACTTAATCCCCAATGCCTAGCTCTTACCACTTTTCTGCCTTGAAACCAATTCACAGTAATGATTCCAAGATGGAAGGTAAAGGTTTTAAAAATAAAAAAACAAAGCACTGTCACCACAGAGGGATGACATTTGCTCAGTTAGCCCTAAAAGCCAGAAGTAGGAGCCATGGGTGGAAATTTTGATAAGTAGATTTAAGAATTGGTGTAAGGAAATCGTTATAAGGAAAAACTTTCTGAGAGCTGTCCAGAAGTGCAAAGGGCCATCTCAAGGAGTCTTCCACTCTTGAGGCTTTTAAGCCAAGAATCAATGATCACGTGTAAGGAATGTAGAAGAGAGGATTCAGGTAAGGATTTTTCGCCTAAACCCATGGTGGATGGTCTGGGTGGGTAGAGAGGAAAGCAAGTTGTTCCACTTTTGGATGACTCTATCTAGCTAGTGTCAAGTCTGGAGTCAGGAAGACTCGTCTTTCTAAGTTCAAATCTGGCCTCGTTCATTTGATCTTGAACAAGTCACTTAATCCTCTTTGGCTCAGTTTCCTCATTGGTAAAATGAGCTGGAGAAGAAATAGTAAATCATTCATTTCTTTGCCAAGAAAACTCCACATGGCGCCACAAAGAGTCGAATGTGACTGAAATGACTGAACAACAACAATTATTCATTAGTTTTTTCTTACACTGAACTTGAAGCCTCCCTCAAAACTTCCCTGTGTTGCTCCTAAGGTCAAGCAGAATAAACCTAATCTCTCCTTCCTTCAAATACTTGAAAAGGGCTCTTATGTGCACTCCCTCCAACTTCTGAAGTCCCATATCTTTCAATTCCTTCAATCTTACACTATAGTCTCCATTTTGCTCCCCATCTGGATCACCCTCCTTTGGACATCCATAGCTTGTCACTGCTCTTCCTCAATTGTAGCATCTGGAATACTCCAGAAGCCATATACTGTATAGCAGGAGTATTATCCTCCCTCCTACCTCCCTGACCACCTTAGACAAAGCCACACCTGTAATTTCCTGGGTGGAATTCCCAGGGTGGAAATGTCCTCCAGAGATATAGTTTAGAAGTTCATTTGTAACCTCAGAGATGTAGTTCTGGACACTCTGCCTCCCATAATGCATCCTGTGACTGAATTAGGCCTTTTGCCAGTATCACACTGCTGACTCAAAATGATTTTTAGTCTACTAAAAATCCCAGGTCTTTGGCGAGCTAGCTTTTCTCCCTGTCTAGCCTCATCTACTGCCCTTTTAATTATACTGTTGACTTTTTGAAACCAGGTGTAGGACTTTATATTATTCACTATTCAGTATAGGCAAATGTCCAGACTGATTCTTGGTCTCAATTTCTCTACTTTAGATTATCCCTTTATCCATCCTGTGTTTTAGGGTTCTCTTGAGGGTCTCAATCTAGGGCTTCACCTACTAATTCCAAGGATCCAGATTCCCTGATTGCTGAAATCTTAGATCATGTTAGGTCATAGAACCTGTCATCCAAGTTGGACTCAGGAATGCTTGAGGAATAGTTGGGGAGGAAATGGGGAGATTCGCTAGACAAGGAATGCTGACATTCTAGAATGAAATCATACCACATCATCAGGAACCACCTAATATCTTGCCCCTCTTTCCCTGTTCAGCTTTTTCTTTGATTCACCCTGCTCCAGGGAGACTTTTATGACTCACTATTTCCTGTGGAGTTTCTCAGTCATGCAATCAATATAGGAGAAAGGGCTTAGAGGTCTGGGCCTCAGATTCTTTTGGAAAGAGACTGAGTCCCAGAGGAATTTTCTTCCCCACCCCTTTTTTTTCTTTGTTGCATTAAAGTTCCCAGGTATCTCCTTCTCTCCCTCCCCTCTGTGCACTAAAGAAGGTATCATTTGACAATAAAACTAGGTCCTTCATTTTTTTATTTATCAGTTCTTTCTCTGGAGGTGGACATTCATAGTTATTCTTCAAACAATATTTCTCTTGCTGTATATAATGTTCTCTTGGTTTTGCTTGTTTCCTGCTTCATAATTTCATGTAGGTTTTCTGTTTAAAAAAACTAACCTACTCATCATTTTCCATATATATTTTAAAATTTACTTGTTTGTTTATTACATTAAAGTTTCAGACATCTTCCTTCCTCCCTAAACTAGAGAAGGCACCATTTGACCAAAATCCAAACTATATGTATATATAAAACTGTCTTGCATGTTTTTATTTATCAGGTCTTTCTCTGGAGGTGGACATTTGCAAGTTATTTTTCAGACAATATAATGTTCTCTTGGTTCTATTCATTTTTTCATGATTTCACATAGGTCTTTCCATGGTTTTTTTTTTTTTTTAAACCCTTACCTTCCGTCTTGGAGTCAATACTGTGTATTGGCTCCAAGGCAGAAGAGTGGTAAGGGTAGGCAATGGGGGTCAAGTAACTTGCCCAGGGTCACACAGCTGGGAAGTGACTGAGGTCAGATTTGAACCTAGGACCTCCCGTCTCTAGGCCTGACTCTCAATCCACTGAGCTACCCAGCTACCCCCTCCATGGTTTTTTTTTAAATTATTCTGCTCATCATTTCTTATAGCACAGTAGTACTCCTTTACGATCATATGTCAGTATTTGATTAGCCATTCCCCAATTGATGAGTGTTCTCTCAATTTCCAATTCTTTGCCACTACAAAGAGAGCTGCTATAATTAAATATCTTCTTTTCCTTTTTCTTATCACCTTGGGAAACAGGCCTAATAGTGGTATCACTGGGTTGAAAGATATACAGTTTTATAACTATTTGGGCATGATTATATTTGTTTTCCAAAATGATTGGATCAGTTCACAGTTCCACCAAGAGTATATTATGGTCCCTATTTTCCCACATCCCCTCCAACATTTGTTATTTTGTCCTTTTATCATTTTAGTCAATCTGACAGGTATGAGATGGTATCTCAGAATTGTTTTGATTTGCATTTCTCTAATCAGTAATGATTTAGAACATTTTTTCATTTGGCTATAAAGAGCTTTGATTTCTTTATCCAAAAATTGTCCGTTCATATCTTTTGATCATTTATCAATTGGGGAATGGCTCGTTCTTATAAATATGACAAAGTTCTCTATATATTTGAGATATGAAATCTCTATACAAGAATCTGTCTATAAATATTTCCCCCCCCAACTTTCTGCTTTCCTTCTAATTTTGGATAGTACTTGTATAAAGCCTTTTTAATTTAATGTAATCAAAATTATCCATCTTACATCCCACAATACTTTCTATCTCATGTATAAATTCTTTTCCTATCCATAAATCTAATAGGTAATATAGTCCCTGTTCTTCTAATCTGCTTGATATCTCCATTGATGTCTAAGTCATGTATCCATTTTGATCTTATCTTGGTAAATATTGTAAGATATTGGTTTATACCTAGTTTCTGCCAAACTTCTTTCCAGTTTTCCCAACAATTTTTACCAAATAGTGAATTCTTATCCTAGAAATTGAATCTTTACTTTTATCAGTCACAAGGTTACTATTATCTTCTATTACTGTTTGGTGTATGTCTGTTCTGTTCCAGTACTCTACCTTTCTATTTCTTAGCCAGTGTCAGTTTCAATAATTACTTCTTTATAATACAGTTTAAAATCTAGTATTGCTAGACTTCCTTCCATTATATTTTTTTTCATTAACTCCTTTGACATTCTTGACCTTTTTTTCTTTCAAATGAGTTATTACATATTCTACCTCAATAAAATATTTTTTGATAATTTAATTGGGATGGCATTGAATAAGTAGATTAGGTAGGATTGTCATTTTAATGATATTGGCTCTGCCCACCCATGATCAATTAATATTTCTCCAGTTATTTAAATCTGATTTTACTTTTATAAAACATGTTTTGTAATTATGTTCATATAGTTCCTGGGTTTGTTTTGGCAAGAATTTTCCTAGGTATTTTATTCTGTTTATGGCTACTTTATTTATTTAATTAATTTTTAAACCCTTACCTTCCAACTTAGACTCAATACTGCATATTGGTTCCAAAGCAGAAGAGCAGTAGGGGGTAGGCAATCAATTTTAAGTGACCTGCCCAGGTTCACTCAGCAAGGAAGTGTATAAGGCCAAATTTGAACCCAGGACCACCCATCTCTAGGCCTGGCTCTCAATCCACTGAGCCACCAAGCTGCCCCCACTATCTTTTTTTGCAGGGCTTTATTAATGATACATAGAAATGCTAAGTATTTCTATGTGTTTATTTTATATCCTGGTACTTTGCTAAAATCATTATTTTGCTTAACTTTTTAGTTGAATCTCTAGTATTTTCCACATGTACCATCATATCATCTACAAATAGTTTTATTATGTCTTTTCCCACTGTTACTTTTGTTATTGATATAATCGAAGATGTTACTAGTTTTCCTTTTATTAAACCATCCCCTATATTCATGGCATAAATCCTATTTGGTCACAATGTATAATCTTTGGGATATATTATTGAAGTCCCTTAGCTAGTATTTTATTTAGGATTTTTGAAATTTGTCTAATTTTTCCTGGTTTGTTCTTTCTGGCTTAGGTATGAGCATCATATTTGTTTCCTGAAAGGAGTTTGGTAGGACTCCTTCACCTCCGTGGAATTTTCAAGGGGAAATAGCAAGACAACTAACTGTGTCATCTTAACTGGCAGGAACGCAGCGTTTTCAGGGAAGCAATCTCCAGGACACCTAGTGGACCCATTTATCCTATGGACAGGCTGGCAACTCCACTTAAACAAAGAAAGGTAGCTCCAAATCCTCTTGAATCATTGAGTTAATTGAGGTAAAGGAGAAAGAGGGATGAAGGCTGGGGTTATGAATCCCCCACAAGGAGCCACAAAAATGAACTGGGCTTGGAATGAGTGCTGGGTTACTCCCTCGGTGAATGAAGGCTGAGTCAAGCTGTTCCCAAATACTTAGGCCATGCTGTGTTCCCTTTACTCTCTACCCCCAAGGCTATGTCTACAGGAATGGGTGGGAAGAGTTTCTTCCTAGGTAGGACAGGTTTGGACTGGAAGGAATCCTAACATCCCTGCCAGGTCTGCAATTCTACTCCCACTGGCAATGGCTAACCCTACAAAACTCCTTTCTCCAGCCCCACTGAAGCGTGCCTCCAGCTCCTTTAAAGATCTCTAGAATGTCCGGCTGGTTTTCCCTGACTGAACTCAGAGGCTGCCTAAGGGCAGGGTGACCGTGAAACAGCCCCAAAGGGTTTCATGTGCTTCCAGGTTCCTGGATCAACAACAGAGTTTGGCGGCCAAAAAAAAAGCTAATGGGTTTGCAAGATGGGTCAGAGGCAAAGTGTCCAGAATGAGAGCCATGACCCATAGAGCCCCAGGCCAGAGCAGCTGTCTAGGAACCCGTGCTTAGTTCTGAGTGCCACCTTTTAGGAAGGACATGGACAAATTGGAGAAAATCCATAAGGATCACTCGAGCGAACGAATGGGCCACCATGCCGCAAGAGGACCTGGTTGAGGGGAATGTTTAACATGAGGGCTGCCTTCCAGCGTTTGAGGGGCTACTGGAGACACACAGAATATCAGAATCAGAAGACATTTTTGTGTAAAAGGGCATAACTAGGAGCAAAAGGTAACAACTGTAGAAAGACTAAGAAAAACTTCATTAAGTAATGAGCTTCTCTATTAATCACTGTCACTGCTATAGGTCCTAGTAGTGCCCTGTGTAAATAGAAATTTTGTACCCCTGAACTACATTACCCAGCATCCCTTTCACCTTCGTCCCCAAGTTGCGTGCTTACATTTGTTTATAAATTGTGTGTAACCCCGCCCTCGCTCTCTTCTCTGGCAGCTCTGTGCCTGCTCTCCTCCTGCGAGTGCCTTTCCCAGAAAGTTTCTTTTTCTTTACTGAGGCAGCTATTTTCCTTTTGCTTCAAGTTATTATTAATAAACTTTATAAAAATATAATACTTAGAGTATTTGGATATTAATTTTTAATCTTACAGCCCACTGTCCTATGAATTAAGCATCATCTTCTAATACTCCATTGCAATTCTGGGCTGCTTCGAAGATACTGGCTTCCTTACTATTTCTTTTTTTTTTTTAAACCTTTACCTTTCAGTCTAAGGCAGAAGAGTGGTAAGGGGTTAGGCAATGGGGCTAAGTGACTTGCCCAGGGTCACACAGCTAGGAAGTGTCTGGGGCCAGATTTTTGAACCCAGGATCTCCTGTCTCTAGGTCTGGCTCCCAAACCACTGAGCCATCCTTGCTATTTCTTGAATGACACTCCCTCTCCCAGCCACATGTATTACCTGGGCTGTTTTCCCATTCCTAGAATATTCTCTCTCCTTGTCTCTGACTCCTGACTCCCTTCAAGTCTCAGCTAAAATCCAGAAGCCTCTCCTGGACCCCCTTCTTAATGCCTAGTGCCTTCCCAGATAATTTCTCATTTATCCTGGATACATCTTGTTTGTTTATGATTATTTGTATGTTGTCTTCTTTAAGTTTTCCTTAAGAACAGGGCTGTCGTTTGCCTTTTATTTCCAGTGCTTAACACAGTGCCTGACACAAAATGAGCACTTAATAAATGCCAACTAAAAATGATAAGTGAAGGCACTGGGCTTCGATCCAGATACTCTGTCATTTATTGTTATTGCTGTTCAGTCATTTCAGTATGTCTGACTCTTTGTGATCCCAAATGGGGTTTTCTTGGCAAAGACACTGAAGAGGTTTTCCATTTCCTTCTCCAGCTTATTTCACAGATGAGGAAACTGAGGCCAACAGGATTAAGTGACTTGCCCAGGGTCATACAACTAGAGGCCACATTTGAGTCTTCTGGACTCTAGAACCAGGGCTCTATTCATTGTGTCACCTAGTTGATATTAAATCCAGCCATCTTTCCACCTTACTAAGTCCCACTGGCTCTTCCATGTGTCCCTCCAGTTTCCCAAATGAATGCCTCATGCACCATAATATTTTTAATATACCGGGTACTCTTTTGCTCTGTACCGTTAGTGGATCTCTATGGTACACTGAATCAACTCTAAAGTCCTTATCCTGGCATTTAAGGCTGTCTACAATCTCGCTCTACTGTACTGTACCCAAGGCAGACTCCTCCCCATCTCTAGGCTCATCTCACCCATTGCCACTGTATCTACTCATGTCTTTCCTCCTTGCCTGCTCCCTGCTCAGTGCCTAATTTCCATTTTTTCTTTTCTCACCACCAGTTTGTTTCCTCTTTTTCTTTCCTTCTTGGTTCCTCCTTCTTCCATCCTCCCTGTTTCTTCTCCCTTAAAAAATGCTAAATTCTAAGAAGTTTCTCACTCTGGTCCATTACCCAGCAGCTATTCTATGGCTACTGCCCACACTTTCACCCCATACCCAGGTACAAAGGGACAAAATATTCCACCCCATCCTGCCCCGAGAACATTAGTCCATGTGAGTGTCAGGAGAACTCCAGCCAGTGGGGTTGGGGAGATGCAACAGGAAGCTGGGTGACCCTTTTTTCAGGGAAATTGAAGAGGGGATTATGGGCTTAGGTACAGGTTTGGATTTGATGCTCTCCAAGACCATCCAAGGGTCCAGACAATCCTGAGGATCCTCCTCCTGTCTCCCCCATGGACTTTCAGAGAAGATCTCCTCCACCCTGGCCCTTCCCCTCTAGCACTGAACTTGAGGATACATCCATCAAAGAGAACCAAAACTTTAGTGTGGCTTTGCAGATGGGGTCCAAGGGGAGACCCCTCCCACCCCTGCCCCTCCATCCCTGGATTGGGACCTTGGGACTCCTTAGACAGAGCAATGAGGCTTCCTGGATGTGAGGCTCCTTTCCGACCTCAGGGGCCCTCCGGGCTGCTCTGGGCCAGACTCTCCAGCAAAGCATGTAACTTCTCAGAAAGTGCCACCTGGAGAAGGGACGAGGAGAGGGGTGGTGCTCAAGACCCCATACTAAATGGGCCCCAATAGGAGCAAGTCAGCCACCTCCCCGCCCCCCTCCCCACAGGCGATCAGAGGGGAATGGAAGGGAAGAATCTGGGGAATCTCCCATCTAGTGACTGACTCGAGGAAATGGGGAAAATCTCTCTCTGGGTGAAGGCCTCGAGGGAAATTTTTGGAGTGGGAGGGACAAAGTGTCACCCACCTGGTAGGGCTCAGGATTCTCCAGTCGCTTTTGAGCTGAGCTGAGGCAGCTCAGGGACTTCTGTGCTAAGGCCCGAGACTCAGCAAGGGAGGGAATGGGTTCACACATCTGGGAATCGAAAGAAGGCAAATGAGTAAGGCTTCGGATCTTGGGGCAAGAGAAGGATAATAAACTGGCAACGGGAGGAGGAAAGCCCAAGAGCAAAGGCTGGAGAGCTCTGGATATTGGGGGTTTGGCTTTAAGAAATGAGAAGGGGGATGGAAGCATCCAAGGGGAAGGGAGAAAAACAGTGCCCTAAACCCTTTGACCATCTCAGGGGTCACCTGTCCCAGGTGGAAGTAGACTCTGAGCAGTGGCTCCAAGGAGACGGGAGTGAGGGTCTGGCTTCTGCAGTCACCTCCTGATATGTCCAGGGGCCACACCCTCAGCTCCTGACCAGCCTGGGGTGGGGGCTCCTCCTCCAGCTGCAGCAGGTCCAGGATTGGGGCTCCTGGGAGACATGATCAGAAAGGGGAAACTGGCTGGGCTTGACTCTCCCTCTCCTGGCCAGCACCCTGAGGCAGAGGCAAGACTCAAGGATCACTGGTCATGGGACTTCCTTCCTTAGGGATCTGAGGAACAGGACTGGGCTGCCCAGAGTCACCAGGATGATCACTACATACTAGAGGGAGGTTCGGAGGCAGGCAGGGAGGAGGAGAGGCTGAGGGAAGCTCACCTTCTCGGTTGTAAAGCCGATAGGCTGCCTTGCTCCCCGGCAGCGTCTGCTTCTCAGAGTCCTCAGTTAGCTTCCGACAGGGCTGCCCTCTCACGGACACTAGCTGGGAAAATGAGGGGGACGCTGACCTCTGCCTCCCCATCTCCTTCAAGTCTCCCTGTGATTTCCATTTGGGCCTCTTCCCTCACCTTGTACACACAGCCAAGGGAAGGCTGCAGGGGACACGTGACCACATTGGTACCGATGCCGATGAGATCCACCTCACTGTCCTGGAGGGGAAGGACCACAGGGAATGGGAGGCCTGGGGCAGCCCCGAACTCTTCCTCCCTGAGGGGATCTGGGCCCTATTCCACCTCCCGATGGCTGCTGGGCAGCCCCTGGACCCGCCCCTCCCCCAGCCCCTCTTCCGCCTCCCAGACCTTGTGAGCCAGCTGGGCCAGCACTCTCTCATCTATGTTGTTGCTCACAGCGATGGACACAGACTCCAGCCAAGGCACCTGGAAGCTTGAGAGAAGGGACACAAGGTGTGAATCCCTCCCTCCCTCCTTTGTAGAATGGGCCAGGGCAGTGCCCTAGGATTTCTGGGACAAGGGTCCTGGAGTTCACTTAGCTGTGGCCCTTGCCCCTCTGTGTAAATGTGACCTCTGTAGGACCTCCACTTCCTCATCTGATGTAAGGAGACTTTTTTTTGAACCGAGGATCTCTTAAATCTACAAGTTTATGATACCAATTGCCCCCTACACCCCGGCAGGCCCAACCCTTCACTGTCACCCCACTCCAGCTAGGCTGATGTCCTCCTAGCTAGCTCTCTAAATCAAACATGGATGTGGTGGATGGAGCCCTGGGCCTAGAGTCTAGAAGACCCCAGTTCAAATGCAGCCTCAGGCACTTACTGGCGGTGGTGTGACCTTGGGCAAGTCACTTAACCCCGCTGGCCTCAGTTTCTTCATCTAATAAATGAGCTGGAGAAGGAAATGGCCAACCACCTCAATGTCTTTGCCAAGAGAACCCCAAATGGGGTCATGAAGAGTCAGACACGACTAAACAACAACAATTAAGGCTTGTTGGCTTGACATGAAAAGTGCTTAATAAATGCTCCCCTTCCTCACCCCGTTTTGGTCTCCCTATCAGGAAGGCTCCCACACTCCCAGGGCCCCTTCATCATTTCTCTGACCTACTCTCCACTGTCCTGGGCCAGGTCTACTCCCCCTTGCCCCAGTTCTCTTACCTCCTGGCACCGGCCTTGTCTCCTGATTACCAAACTCCAGAGACCTTTCAGCTCACTGAGATAAGCTTTTCTGGGAGATTCCTCTCCTCCCTGCCCCCCCCCAGCTCTTGCTCCCCACTAAAAGCATCCTCCCATCTCCCCTGCCATGCTGCTTCCCAGAGGGCACCTCCCCACACCAGCCTTCCTGCCTCTGGGGCCCTTTTTCCCTCTGGCTCAGCCCCTTCCCCTAATTTCACCAAGGTCCCCTTCAAGGGTCGGGGCTCACTGGGAGGCACATTTCCGGAAAATTCTTCGGATTTCCTGGGCCTGCTGCAGTAAATCTCCGCTGTCTAGTCGCACCCCTGTTGCCCGGTACCCCAGCTCGGCCAGCGCCAGCGCCACGGCCAGGAAATTTGGAAGCCCACTCCTGGGAAAGGACGGAGGAGAGGAAGGAAGGAGTTCTCTCCTTGCATTCCCTGGCTCCTGGCCCACCCCCAGCTCGCAGTCTTCAGCTTACCGCATGACACTGTAGGAGTCCAGCAGCCCCTGGAAGGCTTGGGGGAAAGCCAGGGCATAGGCCACAAAGGCAGCTCGTTCTCCAAGGTGAATCTCTTCCACTCGAAGGCCCAGGTACTCACACACTTTGCCTAGCCAAGACTCAGTGAGGATGGAGAGGTCCCTGGGAGGCCCTTGCCCAGATGCTGGAGTCAGCATCTGGGGGGAGACACATAGTGGGAGATGGGAGGATCAGCAACTGGAACTTCTGGGGAGATGGTGAATCCAGGGGGACCAGGGAACAGAAGTTGGGGCTCTATTTCAGGAGGTGGGGGCTTTTCCTCCAATTCCCTGTAAAACTGTGGACCAGTCCCTCCTCCCTTTGATCCTCAGTTTCCTCCTTAGTACAGGGGGTCGGGGAAAGGCGGGGAAGGGAGCCAAGGCTGAGGGGGAGGGCAGGGGACCTGGGATCAGGGCAAGAGATGGATATGGAGCCAGCCTGGAGAAGAGACGGAGCTTTCAGGCAGGGATTTGGTGGGCTGAGCTCCAAAGAAAAGCATAGGGATGAGGGAAAGAGCTTAGGGGGTCCTCGGTTTAGGGGCTCTCCCACCCCACCCTTGCCTCCTGGTGACTACACTGACCGGGGCCTGGGGTTGCTCGGAGCCAGAGAAGGAGGTGATGAAGGAGTGAGCCAGAGTGCCAGCCACAGGCACCCCTCGAAGTTGCCCGGCCAACACGTTACTGCTGCTGTCAAAGCCTGAGCCGGGGCAGGGGCAGGAGACAGGGTCAGGGAAGAGCAGGGGCCATGCCAGGGAGGAAGGGAGGGTTCTAGGGAAGAGCACTACAGGGCCAGGGTCCTTCCCACTTAGTGGCAGATCATAGACCCAGAGCTGGAAGGGACTTTACGTGCCATCTAGTCCAACTCCCTCAATTTACAGATGAGGAAATGGAAGCCTAATGAAGCTAAGTGACTTATCCAAGGTCACACCAGTAATAAGTCTCAGAGGCAGGATTTGAACCTATCACTTCTGACTCTAGAGCCAGAGTTCTTTCCACTGGATTGTGTTGCCTCTCAATACTAAGGGGTGGGGGTGGGGTGGGGGGAGGGTGGAACTGGAGGAGGCTGATGTTTCAGGAAGAGAATAGAGGGCCCTGCAGGCAGTTCATTTTTCTCATTTGTAAAATAGAGAAGGCTGGTCCAGGCCAACTCTAAGGTTCCTTCCAGCTCATCCCTTTTGTTCTAGGATTCCAGCTCAGCAGTGCAGGCAGAGCTCCCAGGGCCCAGGGTGTTCTGGGGCAGAGGGCAAGAGGAAAGGGAAGGGAGGGGCTCTTGGGCACTACTGGGGTGGCCTGGGCAGATGGGTCCTCACCGCCCAGGTAGCTGTAGGTGGAGGCTGTGAGGCCTCCATCAGGGCCCTGTGCCCGCCGCAGCCCCATCTCCAATAGCCGCTTCTTTGGCCCTGCTATCAGGCGCAGCCGGGCTGCGTTAGTGGCCACCAGGCTAGAGAAGACAAGGAAAGATGTGTGGGGAGGGTCCTCCTAACTCTCCCATGGGCCCTCCTGCTCCCACAGATGATGGGAGGTGGATTGTGTCCATCTCCCCTTGGCCCCACCTGGCATAGTTGATGAGGCAGAGCAGGGGAGTCTCCAGGAGCTGCACTAGGAGGAGAGGCCCTGATACGCAGAGTAATGGTACCTGGAGCATGAAGATGGCAAGGCCCTGTCAGAGCCTCTCTCTAGTCAGAGAGTCTCCCCTCCTAGTGGGGGGGCGGGGGGTAGGGGTGTAGGGGGATGGGGGGTGGAACTGGATGAGGCTGTACACACTCACATGGGCAAAGGCCAGGGAACCCTCGAGCTGGGCCCGAATAGTCACTGCAGAGCAGTCCAGTCCCTGCAGGTGTTCAAAGAAGGCAGGGTCCGTGTCTGGTGGGAGCACAGAGGCCAGGTACTTTACATCTGTGGGGAAGACAGGCACACAGGATGTAAACCCTTCCACGGCAGGGCCAAGAGCCTCTGGTCTGGTCCTGCCTCGTTCCCCACATTAGAATCTAAAAAATAATATGACGAGGATGAGTGTAATAAATAGCTAGGATTTACAGAGCTGCAAAGCACTTCGAGATATCATCTAATTTTATGCTCGTGACCCTGGGTGGTAGGTGCTATTATTACCTCCATTTTACAGATGAAGAAACAGGCTGATTTGCCCAGGTTCACAAAGCTGGTCTGAGGTAGGACTTGAAATCAGGACTTCCTAAATCCAGGTCTAGTGCTCCAGGTATTGTGCTACCCATTTCTATCTTGACCATGCTTCCCCTAGATCTCCTGGGTCACCTCGGGTCTCACTAGGGGGTTCCTCTTACTTGGTCTCCCCACCTTAAGTTTGTCCTCACTCCTATCCCTTTCCTACCCAGTTGCCAAAGGGACTATATTTATTTTTCTTTCTTTAAAAAAACATTTTTTTAAAACCCTTTCCTTCTGTCTTAGAATCAATACTGGGTATTGGCTCCAAGGCAGAAGAGAGGTAAGAGCTAGGGAATGGGGGTTAAGTGACTTGCCCAGGGTCACACAACTTGTCTGGGGTCAAATATGAACCCAGGACATCCTGTCTCTAGGCCTGGCTCTCAATCGACTGAGCCACCCAGATGCCCCCTATTTTTCTTTTTTTTAAGGGACAATATTTAAACAAAGGTTTGATCATGCCACTTCCCTTCTCAATTATCCCCATGGGCTCCCTGTTGCCTCTGAGACTAAAATATAAACTTTGTTGGACATTCAAGTCCTTTAAGACCTGGTGGCTATAGTGCTGGGCTTGGAGCCAGGAAAACCTGAGTTCAAATCCAGCCTAGATATTTCCTAGCTTCATGACCCAGGGCAATTCCCTCACTCACTGTTTGACTCAGTTTCCTCAACTATAAATGTCAATAATAATAGTATGTACTTTCACGTTACTATGAGGGTTAAATGAAATGTTTGTAAAGTGTTTTGCACAGTGCCTGGCTAGCTATATAAATGCTAGCTATTAGTATTCTCTTTCTGGCTTTCTCCTACATTACTCCCCGGCCAAGCTGGTCTTAGTTTCTCCCAAAGAGAGCTCCATCTACTATTTTCCTGTCACTGTGGCAAATTCTCCTACCTGGAATATCCTCCCTCCCTCCTGGATATGCCTGGAGGATCTTTTATTCCCTTCAAGACACAGCTACAGGAAGCCTTTCCTGATTCCTATCCTACCTTGGACCTACTCTCTTTTATTCGGTTCATATATATTTGCTATAAGTAGGCACTTAATAAATGCATGTGGCTTAATTGATAAAGGAACCTTTGATCTTTGGTCTAAGGACGTGGCCTTTTTCCACTCCTTCATCTTTCTTCAATTCTAACCTGAGGCCAGAAGGGCCTGATCTTTCTAGCCCTTGGGCTTGCTCTTTGGATTCCGGGATTAGATCTGCTTAATTACAAAGTGTTCCCCATTAACTCTGGGACCCACGCCTTGACAATTACTTTCCTCATAAAAGAAACATAATTGCCTACAATCTTTTTCTTGGAAAAATTTTAAACTTAGAAAGTGTTTTCCTGGCAACACACTTCCAGTTTCTCACCACCAACTGCCCTTTAGGCTCTCAAATTGGAGGTCCCTTTGGCATCTTCTGCTTAACATGTCTGATGCTGAACTCATGTCCTTTTCTCCCTAAATCTCACCCTCTTCCTATCACATATTCTAGTCAGAGGCACCACCATCTTCCCAGGCACCTGGCTCACAGCTTAGTGGCATCCTTTACTCCTAACTCTCTTTTACTGCCCTGACCCCTGCCATAGCCAATCCCTTGCCAAGACCTGTGGATTCTACCTTTTGGAACTAGGTGGGCCCTCCTCTCTCCTCATAGGGCTACTACTTTACATACCTGGACTACTGCCATAGCCTCCTGGCTGGTCTCCCTCCCTGTCACTCCATTCAGCTGACAAATTAACCTCCCTAAAGCTTGGGTCTCGCTTCTCCCCATCACCTCTCCGTTTAATAAATTCCAGTGGCTCCCTATTGCCTCCAAGAGAAAATAAATATAAAATGCTGTTTGACATTTAAAACCCTTGGGAACCTGTCTCCCTCCTCCCTTTCCAGTTCTCTTGAACCATAATGCTCCATGGTCCCACTTGCTTCCTTCCTGTCCCTCCAAGAAGACACTCCATCTCCCAACTCCAGGCATTTTCACTGGCTTGTCTGCCCCTCATGCCAGAAATTTCCTCCCTCTTCAAATCTCCATTTTCTGCCCCCCCTTCCTTCCCGGACAAGTCTTTCCTGATCCTCCTCAGCGTTAACCCCTTCCTTCGTTCGACTACCTCCAATGTATTGTCTAGCTTGTTTGTACGAAGTTGTTAGCACGTCCTCTCCCCCTCAGACCGTGAGCTCCTTGAGGGCAGAGAACGTTTTTGGCCTTTCCAGCGATTAGCTAACCTCCGCGGAGCCAGAGCTTCAGGCTCTTCTCCCAAGTCCAGGTCACTCCTAGCCAATCAGGAATCGGGCTGGGATTCCTCCTCCCCTCCCCTCCCCCCTTCCCCTGTCCCAAACCACCTAGCCTTTCGCAATACCCAGCGGACTCTCCGACCCACCATCCCTAGGAGCAATTGCGGTCTTTGGAGACTTTAGGGAACCTTAAGTTCAACCCTCTCTTTTACAAAAGGGAAACTGAGACCAAGAAAGAAAAGGGCGTTAGTACTGGAGTAGGTCATCCCTCAAAGTTCACGGCCAACGCGCCCTTCCTAATTCTCTACACTGTGTCCTCCCGGCAAGCGCTGCCGCTGCGGCAAAGAGGTGGGACACCGGTTAAGACCTCGGATCCGCGATCTAGGATCTTGGCTCAGTCGGAATCTGCGTCTGGGGCCCCGGGGTCCGAATCTTGGACTAGGGCAAGGTCTGAATCTGGGACCCGGGTGGGGCAGGGACCTGTGCAGGGTCCGAATCTGGGACCGGGGCGGGGTCTGAACCTGGGACCGAGACGGGAACACATGCAGGGACACTTAAAGGGTCCGAATCTGGGACTGGGGCGGGGTCGCAGCCTGGGACTGGCGAAGGGTTTGAATCTAGGACTGGGGCAGGGACACAGAAAAGGTATGAACCTGGAACTGGAGCAGGGACATAGGCAGAGTCCGAATCTGAGACTGGGACACATGCTAGGTTGGGGGTGGGGCGGGGCCGGGTATGAATCTGGGAGTAGAGTAAGGGCCAGGACCAGGGTCAGGGTCAGGGTTCGGGTCGGGCTCGGAACCGGGCCCGCCGCGGCGGTACCTGCCGGGCGGAGGCGGAAGGCGCGCAAGAAGCGCATGCAGTCCCGCAGCCCCGCGGCCAGGGTGAAGGAGGACCCGAAGGGGCAGCGGCGAAAGAAGAGCTCGAACTCAGCGGGCTCCAGGGCCCGGCCCGCCCGCCAGTAGGCCAGAGCCATGGTGATCTGGTAGAGGTCGGTGAGCAGGGCCCGGGCTGCTGCCTCCGCCTCCGGATCCTTCTCCTGCTCCAGCTCCGGTTGCGGCTTCTCCATCCTCCAGCCCAGAATGTGCAATGTCTGCGCTCCGGGAGAACGCTTGGGGAGAGGCGAGTCACGTGGGGACACACCCCGACCAATGGCCGAAACACTCGGGAATCCGCGCCCCCAGCAACGCCACAACGCCTTTCGGGAAGTTCACGGACGCCGGGAGCCTCGGGTTCGAGGCTGGCTCAGATCCAGCGTGGGCTGGGAAGGATCAAGGACCCGGGCATCCTCGCTTGTCCGCTGGGCCTCTCACCTTCTCCAGCGGGGGCAGCCGAACTTCTCAGGCCCATTCGCGCCCACCAAGGTGGAGCGCAGAGTCCGAGACTGAGAGTCTGGACACTCGCCTACCATTCAGTGCATGACCTTGGGCAAGTCCACCTCCCTTGCCGCGAAATGCTCCGGACTCTCCAGATCCCCAGAGATGTTTCAAGTCTCCCATGGCAGTTCTCTGTAGATCTCAACTCCAAATTTATTATTTAAAAAAAAAAAAGCATTATTGATGCCTTTTAGTTGCTTATAAGTCATTTCTAGATGTGGTTCCCACCATCCGAATTTAATCCCATTTTGTGACACCAAGAGGGCACACTTTGAGTGGGCTGGGATTGTTTCCCTAGCAGTCTTACTGGTAACTGGCTGGTGGTGGTGGTGGTGGTAGTAGTAGTAATAGTCAATAATAGCTGAAGTTTATATAGGACTTAACTATGTACCAATCGTTGCTAAAAGCTTTAGTTATTCTCATTTGATCCTCACAACAACCCTAGGTAGTTCCATTATTATCCCTACTTTACATATGAGGAAACTGAGGCAAACAGCAGTTAACTGACTTGCTCCAGCTCACATAGCTAGTAAGGTGTTTAGAGGCTGGATTTGAACTCCCTTAAACTCTCTGAATCCAGGCCCATTGCCATATTTATTGCACCTCTTAGCTGCCAAGTAGACATTTAATAAAGGCTTGTTGCATAGAACAGAGAAAAACAAATTAAGGTTAAGTAAAAACAGCAGCCAGTGACCCAGTTGAACTCTGCATATAATGATCTAGATGGAAGTCTCCTTCCCTTTCCACCTTTTCCATCTTTCAGCAGAGGTGGGCTGCTTTCTTGTTCTGCCAGACTGGACTGAGATTGGTGTAATAATCATCATCTCCAATTTTACTGAGAAAATAGGTTATTCATGAGCTTTAATTCAACTCACTCACAGAGCTTGGTGTCAAGAGGATCTGGATTCATATCTGCCCTCTGACATTTCCTAACAGTCTGACCCTGGGCAAGTCACTTAACCCCAATCACCAATCTCCTGCCTTGGAATCAATACTTACTATCAATTTTAAGCCAGGTGAGTTTCAGAAAAAAGAAAAAATACTATTCTGCATCTTAAAGCCCCTCAAGACCATCCCTACCCCCTCCCTTTCCTCATCTGACTTGAAGGTGACTTTTTCCAGCTAGGGCAAACCCTTCCATTTGTTTCCTTTCCTCAAGTTTGTCCGCTTGAAGGAACCTCCTTTATCCCCATCTCTAATCTTTAGCCTATCTACCAGCTCTCTCCCTGAGCTCTACATCCTTAAAAAAACAAAACAAACAAAAAAAAAAACACTTCACTTAACCTACCACCCTCTAAAGCAATTGTCCTCTCCAAATTTCAAAGCAAATTTCTGGGAAAAAAGTTATCTTTACTCAGTTTCAGCTTCCTCCCACATCCCATTCACTTCCTCCTCCAGTTCAAATTGCTCCAAGCAGTTACAGAGCTTTCTCAATTGCTAGTCTATGGTCATTCTTAACCTTGCAACATGTGACCTTTCAACTGCCACCAGCTACTGTATAATCTCTCCTACTTCACCTCTTACCTGCTACATCTCAGGCCCTTACTAGCTCATCTGTCTCAAGCATACAACAGCAGATAGTGTTTCTCCCAAGGTTTTGACTTGGGCTTTCCATGATCAAATTAAGACCCATGGGGCTCATCAATCATTTCTGTGAAGATACCATCAAGACAACATAGCTTGTCTCTCTTCCAAGTTAATACACAGTAAATAAAATGACAGGAAACAATTATGTTGAAAGTGACCACAATTTTAAAAGTTGACAGACTCCAGGTGAAGAACCCCTATTTTAAGAGATGATGCAAACAGGCCAGATTCTTTGCATACTTTATGTTCCCCTAGATCTGCACTCCATTTCCCACCCATGTACCTGTAAGTCCTACAATGACACTCTTATCTTCCCCCTCATGGTTGCACCATCTGCCCTCAGCACTATCTATCCCTCATGCCCACAGCACACACCCTTCTAATGTTTGTGCTGTTTGTCCTCATCACATCTATCTCTCCTTCAAGCCTGCAATACACACCCTTCTGATTTCTGGCTTTTAGAATGCCTTTAAGTGACTTTCCTTGGCAGTTTGGTTTGTGGTCTACTGGCCTTTCTGACCACTCAGGTCACGTGGGGTTAGTTACTTGTTTACATGTTGACTCCTTCCCCTCCCATGGATTTGTAAGCTCCCTGAGAGCTAGGACTTGTCTTTATCCCTAGTGTTTAGTACACAGTAGGTCCTAAGCAAATGCTGGTTCTTTTCCACAGGGAGACATAGGGATAACAAGAAGAGTCCCCCAACCATCCTTTTCTGTTCAGCTGCCAGCCACCCCAGACAGGCCCTCTCTTCTAGTCAGTCACTACCTGCTCTTACACCAAGGTTTTTCTCCTATAGAAGGGCCAGTGGTGTACTGGAAACAGGCTGGAGCCCCAGCTGTGGTCACCTGTGAGTGGGTGTGAGCATGCTGGCTGGTTTGGTTCCAAGCCTCCTGCTTCCTACCCTGTAAACTGATATAATTACATAAGATGATATCTAAAGTCCCTGCCTCCAGTTCAAAATCCCTCTTCCTGGCCCATGAGGCCTCATAATTCTTCCCCGATAGTTCCTAAAGTTTTGTGGAGAAGAATAGGGGCAGTACAAATGTTTTTTATTTTGTTCCTGCCCTGTGATCCTATTAGTATCAGGAATTCCTGGTGTTCAAATTCTCTAGAGGATAAAGATCAACTCTCAAACTTGTATTTTTAGAAGTTACCCAGAAGCACTGAGAGGTGATGTTTCTGGTTGTATGGTCAAAGGTAGGCCTTGAACTTAGTTCTTGATTCTAATGCTGCAGCTATATTAATAATAAGTATTACTATATCAATGTAAGTAACCTTACAACTAAAGTCAACCAATATTTATTAAATTAAAATATTAATTTTTATTAAAAATACCTACCAGATTTAAGGTTGATACAAAACCTAAAACCCCAGAAGTGATTTGCCTTAGAGGCAAGAGAGATCTCTGCCAGAAGGTCAAGCCCAATCCTTTCCTTTTACAAAAGCCCAGAAAGTCTTGCCTCGGGCCATATGGATATTTAGTAGTAAAGCAGGGAGAATTAGATCCCAGGACTCTTTGACATGAGAATAATGATGTGGTCACAGACAGGATCCCAGAGGGCAGATTTATATATAGCACTTATTTAAAGATGTATAGGTATTCAAAGGGTGGTAGACAGGTTTAGTACTAGCTTTGGTGCCAGTCCAAATACAGGTTCTGTCTCAGTTTGGCTACAGATCCTGGATGAGAATATGCTAATACCATTAAAAAAGTGAACTTGCAAAAGTAATGAATGTTGGAGGGGATGTAGCAAAATTGGTACACTAATGCATTGTTGGTGGAGTTGTGAAGTAACGCAGCCATTCTGGAGGGCAATTTGGAATTATGCCCAAAGGACTATAAAACTGTGCATATCCTTTGATCCCATAATACCACTACTGGGTCTGTATCCCAGAAAGATTTAAAAAAGGTGTGTGTGTGGGGGGAAGGAGAAACACCTACTTGTACAAAAATATTTATAGCGGCTTTTTTTTTTGTGGTGGCAAAGAATTAGAAATTGAGGGGATGTCAATCAATTGAGGAATGGCTGAACAAACTGTAGTATATGTTGGTGATGGAATACTATTGTGCTGTAAGAAATGATAAGCAAGATTTCAGAAAAAGCCAGAAAGACCTGCAGGAACTGATACAGAGCAAAAGCAGCAGAACTGGAAGAACATTGTACAAAATAGCAATATTGTATGATGATTATCTGTGAAAATTTGGCTACTCTGGGCAATGTAATGATCTGAAACAATCCTGAAAGACATGACAGCGAATGTTATTCACCTCCAGAGAAAGAACAGTTAGAATTAGATGGGTGTGGGTCAAAGCATATTATCTTTCACATCAGTGTATTTTATGGTTTTAGTTTGAGGTTTTAGTTTTGTGCAAGAGTACGCTTACAACAATGTGTGTTTTGCATGATAAAAAAATTAAAAAAATTTTTAAAAAGAGAAAAAAAAATACCTTCTCTGGCTCTATGCCTCCCTAATGCCAAAGACTTGGTGGAAAGGCCAACACAAGGAATGCTGGGCAAGGAACCCTTCCCCTTTGCAGGGTTTGGACTTGACATAGCAGGAAGGGATAGACCCCCTCCTGAATACCTAGGGTTTAAGTTGAGGGAATAGGAAACTGCTGGAGGTTCTTCAAATAACAAATGAACCCTTTCCTCAAAATCTGAGAGAAGGGAGTTAGGAGGAAAAACCCAGGCTCAAGGTAGGTTCTAGACTCCCAAATCTGGAAGTTAGTTCTCTTTGCTGCCCTCTTCAAGTTGTGGGGAGAAGAGTATACTCAAGGCTTTTGGTTTCCAGAGGCAAGTGGCACAGTTGATGGAATGCTGGACCTAAAGTGGGGAAAGATCTGAGTTCAGATCTATCCCAACACTTAGTAGCTATATGACTTTTTGCAAGTATTTAGTCTCTGCCTGTCTCAGTTTCCTTAGTGGCAAAATGAGTTAGCTAATAACTATCTATCTAATATCTCTATTGTGCTTTGCAAATGTACACATGGAGATTGAGAACCTGACAAGCACAGTTCACAGGGAAGAAGCTAGTCTGAATCTTTGATTTCTACTGGACTCATCCAGACCCTCATTGCCAGGAACCAGAGGTGCCAGGTTCTCAAAGCCATCTCAGAAGTCCAGGCCAGACTTCTAGAGAGCAGGTCAGAACTGTCTCTTAGCAGCACTTTGTTTTCATGTTTCCTCAGGTCCCAATGCACCTTTCAGTCCTCAGAGGAAATATGAGCTTCTTGGAGAAGCAAGAAGCAATGGAAACTAATAAATCAGTGAGTCTTCTGAGGGGAAAATGACTTGACTTTAGGCCTGCTCCCCAGAAAGATGGATGCTCAGCACTTGTGACTTTTCTCTTCTCCCACCCACCTCAATTCTCTACTGCAAGACAGAGGGGGAAGTTCAGCTGGAAATGGGGAGGTGTTAGGAGACCAGGCCAAGCCCCTACTGAATACCTAGAAGGGCTATTGATTTGCTTCTCCTGTTTTATACCCCACTAACAGGAGCAGAAAATTCACAGGTGGGAGGTGGGTGATGAAGGCCTGCACTAGGGGGTGGCAATGCCAGAGGAGAAAAGGCACATTCAATAGAGTTGGCTGGCCTTGGCCAGAGATTGGCTATAGGTTGGGGGGATGAGAGACTGTGAGGAGAGGGAGAGGTACCTGTGTCAAGGAATTTAGTTACAAAAGGCAGAAAGCTTGGGACAATAGTTAGTGGGGATACAGCAGCAAGAGTTAGAAAGAGAAATTCCATTTAAAATCACTGTAGACAATATAAAATACTTAGGAATCTATTTGCCAAGACAAACACAGGAATTATATGAATACAACTACAAAACACTTTCCACACAATTTAAACTAGATCTAAACAATTGGAAAAACATTAATTGCTCATGGGTAGGACGAGTTAACATAATAAAAATGACAATCCTACCCAAATTAATTTACTTATTCAGTGCCATACCTATTCAAACTACCAAGAAACTTTTTTACTGAATTAGAAAAAATTATAACAAAGTTCATCTGGAAGAACAAAAGATCAAGATATCAAGGGAAATATTGGGGGAAAAAATGAAGGTAGGGGCCTAGCAGTACCAGATCTTAAACTGTATTATAAAGCAGTAGTCATCAAAACAATATGGTACTGGCTAAGAGACAGAAGGGAGGGTCAGTGGAATAGACTTGGGGTAAATGACCTCAGCAAGACAGTGTATGATAAACCCAAAGAGCCCAGCTTTTGGGACAAAAATCCACTATTTGACAAAAACTGCTGAGAAAATTGGAAAACAGTATGGGAGAGATTAGGTTTAGATCAACATTTCATACCTTACACCAAGATAAATTCAGAATGGGCTAATGACTTGAATATAAAGAAGGAAACTATAAGTAAATTAGGTGAACACCAGAATAGTATACCTGTCAGATCTTTGGGAAAGGAAAGATTTCAAGACCAAGCAAGAATTAGAAAAAAACTAAAAAATATATAAATAATTTTGATTATATTAAATTAAAAAGGTTTTGTACAAACAAAACCAATGCTACCAAAATTAGAAGGGATGCAACAAATTGGGGGAAAAATCTTTACGACAAAAACCTCTGAGAAAGGTCTAATTACTTAAATATATAAGGAGCTAAATCAATTGTACAAAAAAAATCAAGTCTTTCCTCAATTGATAAATGGGCAAGGGACATAAATAGGCATAAATTTCTTTACAGGTAAAGAAATCAAAACTATCAATAAGCACATGAAAAAAGCCTCACTCTTTGTGGTGGCAAAAAATTGGAAAATGAGGGGATGCCCTTTGATTGGGGAATGGCTGAACAAACTGTGGTATATGCTGGTGATGGAATACTATTGTGCTCAAAGGAATAATAAACTGGAGGAATTCCTTGTGAATTGGAACCACCTCCAGGACTTGATGAAGAGTAAAAGGAGCAGAACCAGGAGAACCTCATACACAGAGACGGATACACTGTGGCACAATCGAATGTAATGGACTTATCTACTAGCAGCAATGCAAGGATCCAGAATAATTCTGAAGGACTTATGAGAAAGAACACTATCCACTTCCAGAGAAAGAACTGTGGGAGTAGAAATACAGAAGAAAAACAACTGCTTGATTACATGGGTGGATGGGGATATGACTGAGGATATACTCTAAACCAGTGATGGGCAAACTTTTTAAAGAGGGGGCCAAAGGAAAGGAAATGCTCATTTGTCAGTCTGTTTCTAAGGCAACTCTTTCAAAGTTTCATTGTATTGTATCCTACTCATTGTATTTATCAGATTAGGAATAATGTCTTGCAGCTGGATAGAATATTTCAGGTAGCCGCATCTGGCCCATGAGCTATAGTTTGACCATCACTGCTCTAAACAATCACCCTAATGCAATTATCAATAATATGGAAATAGGTCTTGATCAATGACACATGTAAAACCCAGTGGAATTGCATATTGGCTATGGGAGGGGGCCTGAAGGAGGGGAAGACTATAAATCATGTAACCATTTTCAATTAATCAATTAAATAAAATAAAAAAATAAAGGGGACAGAAGGATCAAATGAGGCCAGGAAGGAACAAGCAGACAGGGAAAGACTGAAAATAAGTGAAATAATGTGGGTAACAGAGGGAGCAATCTGTTGGAGAAAATAAGACAGCAGGGATCACCTACAGAGGGAGGGGTTGGCCAGGGGAAAGTTGATTACCTTGTTTTTTAAAGAGCGTGGACTAACTTATGCAAAGGTCCCCCTCCAACTCTAAATCTATGACACTGATCCTGTGTGTGGAAGGTCTGTTTCCCAAAGCAGCCTGGGACTTGGGGCAGGCATTCAGAACTAAGGTTATATTAAGACAAAGCTAATGTAGAGAGCAACAAGTGACAACCCTTCTTATCCTCTACCCTAGGTCAGACTCCTAATCAGGAACACAGATGGCAGGAATGAATGTATGGGAGGAAAAGGAGAATGAGGAAAAGGGAAGCTCAGACTCCTGTTATTCCACAAGACCAGAGGATCTTCCTTAGGTCATGAACCCCTCTGGTAGTCTGGTGAAGACTCTGGACCCACTCCTCAAAACAGTAATTTAAAATGCATAATATAGTACATATAAAAACACCAAGGAAACTAGTTATACTGCAATGATAGGCTAGCCTGAACATTCCTTTCATCCTCCTAGGCTCCCAGAAGGGCTGGCTCTTTTCCACTTCTAGGCCCAAGTGCTAAGGAACCCAGGTTTTCCACTAGCTGTCTTTATATTCCAGAGGCCTTAGGAAGGTCACCATATTTGAAGTGATTGAAGTAGCAGTTTCTTTGGCCATTTCTTTACACTTTATTCACTTTTAAAGTTTCATATGTCCTATGGCATCTGACTCTCCAGGATTGCTGGAGCCTGCTGTCTGATCGGTGGCTCAGAGGACTAGCCATGATAGAGGCCACATTCTAGTCTTGATATCTATCCCAAATCCAGGTGAAGCGCATCTCTCCAAGGCCCTACCATGGAAGGGAAGGTCAGGGATTCCACTCTATCTCCCTCAAAGGTTGCCCCTTCCTCCCTAGAGACCCAGACCACAACAGGCCCAAGCACCTCAAATCTCAGCCTTTATTTTGGTTACAGATTCACACACATTCAGGGGCCTTAGATCTTGTTGAAAGCAGCGATGTCAACGCTCTGCACCTGCAAATGGGAAGAGAGATGGAACAGATTAGAAGGATGATCTATGAACTATCTGCTAGCTTGCACTCCCACTCATCCTCCTTACCCACATTTCCTTTATCCCTCACACCTGGGAAAATCCAGCCAATTGCCAAGCCACCCCACAAGAAGCCTAGACTAATTCTTAGATGGTTTTTAAGTCCAATTGCCACATATCATATATTAGAAAACTGAGGCAAAATTTAGGGAAGTGAGTTACTACTCAAGGTTAGTGGGAGAACTGGCACTAAGACTAAGATTCCTAACTCCCAAGGCAAATCCGTAAGACAAGACTAGGACCGGGAAGCACTTCCTGCCCAAGCTTTGCACTAAAGATTATTAGATGCAGACTCAGATCTAGAGCTGGAAGGTCTCTTAGAGGTCATCTAGTCCAAACTCTTCATTTTAAGGATGAGGAAACTGAGGTTAAAGGACTGTGTCAACAGGGAGTAAATGGCAGAGCTGGGATTTGAACTCAGATCCCATTACTTCAACTATAGCTCAAAGTCCAGTGCACCTTGTTAATAAACAAACATACAAACTGCATAGAGGCCTTAGCCTACAACTTACATAATCTTCGAACTTGGTGATCTCCTCCTCCAGGATGTCTGTGCCCACCTTGTCATCCTCTACCACACACTGGATCTGCAGCTTCCGAATGCCATAACCTACAGGCACCAGCTTGGAGCCTCCCCAGACCAGGCCATCCAGCTGTATGGAGCGGACACACTCCTCCAACTTTGCCATGTCTGTTTCGTCATCCCACTTGAGAGGAATCAAGGAAAGGGTTAGACGGTATAGGCCTGGCTGGGGTACCAAAACTTTCTATCACACCCCTACCCCGAGGGTCTTCATGTCACAAATATGTCAAATTGTATTTCCAAAAATTGCTTTGCTAAAAATATGTGGTTTCTGTGCATCCTTATATAAAGCAGCCTTCCTATCCCTCCACTCCACATCTTCCTTCTTATGAAGATAAATGCTTTCAACTTGGAATTCATGCTTTTGTTTTACCCTCTCACCATCTGAGATGACTGCCATTTCTTTACAATTTACAGTGAAAAGCAACACCCAAAGTATAGATATAATTTGCCCAGGGTCACACAGGAATTCTGTGGCAGAGGTAGGGTAGGGAATCAATTTCCTAGAGGGAGAACTTGCATCCTAGATCCCTCCCTCCCAACAGAGAGGGCTGTTCATTGAAGAGGGTTGCCAGGGTCCTGGCAACTACTCCTGCTCCATCCCCCAACCCCTTCCTTCACTCAACCCGAGCCCCCAACTCTCACAGGTTTAACATCTAGAAGGATGGAAGACTTGGCAATCAGTCCCGGCTTCTTGGCCTTCTTCTCTGCATACTGCCGAAGTCGCTCCTCCCGAAGCCGGGCTGCTTCCTTGTCTTCTTCCTCATCATCGCTACCAAACAAGTCGATATCATCATCTTCTTCATCATCCTCTGCTGGCTGGGTGGCTGCCTTCTTGGCGGGTGATGTGGGAGGCAGCTCCACCTTCTGCATAGGGGACACATGCTGCCCAGGGAGAAAGGAACCAGGCAGAAGGTCAGAAATTCGGCTGGTTCCTGAGGGACAAACCCAAAGGTTCCTGGGATGCTGTTAATGAGCTTCAAGGGATCCATCATCCAAGGACTTCCTTCATCCTTATTTGAAGTCTACTGATTCTTCCAGGTGATGGCTCCTTGCATCTGATCCTACTTCCCCCACCTCGGTCACCTGCCATCTTTGAACAATTTAGTTCAATTTAACATGTATTAAAGAAGGGAGGATACTGGGAAGAGCTGAGTCTGTGTAGAAGATGAAAATGGGGTAATGCACTTGAGGCAGAGAGGAAGGCCTGGATAAATGCATGGAGGAAGGAGCCCAATGTGGCTGAAAAGCATATAAGAATGACACAAATCTAGAGGCTCACAGAGGGTCTCAGGAGTTGATGTTTGACTTTATGAAAAATGTGAAGTTTGAGGGAGGGTAAGGCATGGACAGATCATTTGAGCGACCTCATCATGAAGGACAGATGTGAGAAGGAGCCAGGGGGCAATAATGAGGCTGCTCTAATCTCCCAGATGAGAAGGTAGGGGGTGGGGAGTGGGGGAGCGGGCAGGAGGACAGATGTGTGCAAATACCAAGGAGGGAGACAAATCCTCCTGGATTTTAAGATACTGTCTGTATTAGGCTTGGACTCTGGTTTGAAGAGAAGATGCTCTGTTTTAACATGTGTTGGGGAAGCAAACATTCACCTGAGTCTGAGGAGCCAGAGAGCGGTGGGAAGGGGAACATTTCTCCAGGGTACTCAGCCGGCTTTCTAGCTTGGAGATGGTGAGCTGTAGGTCTTGAATCACTGCAGAAGAAGAAAAGGGAGTTACCCAGGGGAAGGCACCCCCAGCAAGGACAGGACTAAAGGGGTGTGGTGGGCTTTCCCCACAGCCTGTGGGGTGGGTGTTCACTCACCACTCCGAAGGCTTTGGTTCTCTACCTCTAGGTTGGAAATTCTGGTGACCAGCTCACTATGGTCCCCACTGGGGCCACTGGAAGAGCTGGCGGTTGTGCTCTGTAACGAGAAACAGTGAGGGGGCCTAAGTTGTTGGGCTGGAAGTCTTCTGGGGCCACAGAGAGGCAGGGGGAGTGGGAAAGAGAGAGGTACAGGGACCCCAATTTGTAAAGGAGAGTAGGGAAGAAGATGTGATTAAAGGAGGTGATGACACTACAAGGAGAGGGGGTCATACATAACAGGGGCAATTAATTTCAGCATTGCTAATTGAAAATGTACAGGTTCCTCAGCTCATGTATTCTCATCTACAAACTCCTTCCCTTATTCCTTCCCCAACCCCATCCCCCCCACCAAAAAAACAAAAAACAAAGAAACCCTATATATAAACCCTTTACAGATCTCATCTCTCCAAGAAAGCAGGATATAAAAGGGAAGGTGGGAGGGTAGATACTAGGCTCTATTCCTACAGTCACCCACAACTTATCTGCCATCTTTGCCTTGGAATGAAAGGGAGGTGCTACAGGACCCTGGCCTCCTGTCCCAGCAGAAGTATCAACCCAGCATTGTAAGGACAGGTTCTACTCCAGGTTCAGCATGCAGCTGATTGGCAAAAGAGGAAAGCTGCAGGAATTGGGAAAATGGGAGTTGGGAAAAAAGGTACAGAAACTTGGATCCCAGGAGAGAGCCCACTCCTGCCTGCTCAATTGTGACCAAAATGGATAGGGAGAGACTTGACCTGAAGCTAGGAGCATGGGGGACCTGTGTTTTCCACTCCATTATTGGTTGCCATGTGATCAATCATTCATATCTATGGTTTTTCCTTCAATATGTAAAACTACCTCACAACTATGGCCTTCCTCATATAGTTTTAGTGATGTGATGAATTAATCTTTGACCCAAAATAGAAAATATAACCTCCATCTGAGTGACAAGACAGAAGCAGCAAATAAATAAATAAAGCAACCAAAAAATAAAAACCCCCAACAAAAAAAAAAGGAATCCCAGAATCCCAGTGCCTCCCTTTTCTTTTTGAAGCTAAAAGATGCAAAAGCTACAGAATAGGAAGAAAAGAATTTGGGGATTTGAACTCTGGCCAGTTTGGGGGAACAAGATCAAGAAAGCACTTCACCCCTAAGGGGTACCAGGTTATGCATCATCTAGGGGAGTTCTGGGGCCACAGAGCCTTGGCTTGGGCTATTCCAGAGCTATGAACCTTGAGGGTGAACAGCCCTCTCCTTTTCCCTCCCCAGAAATGACTTACAGGACCAGGTTCAGCCTAGCTCAGGGCCTCAGGGGGACTTTGCAGCACTATTTTGAGCTGGAAAGTGGGAGGGGAAAAAGATTCAAGGATGAGAAGTGCAGGGAAGAAAGCAAAGCAGAGGTTGCTGAGAAAGGGTCATTCTAAGGAAAAGCAAGGGAAAGGGGGGGGGCGGGGGGAGGAGACCTAGACAAGCCTGCCTAGTCACATATTTGAAACCACAAGTCTAGAGCTGCTTAGAACAGGACATCAGGCTTTTGACCCCCTAGGGACAGAAGTATTTGGTTAACATGTGTACAAACATGCAAAATTTGGAGGCTGGGGCTCCAGTGCCCAGCTGAATGACTAGCCCCAAGGAATCTCATCCAACCATACTTCTTTTTACCTTCCTCCCAAGTATTCCAATTCCTCTTATGTCTTTCTGGATGTTTTCTCTTGCTTGGTAACCAACCAGCTACACCAGGCCATGGGAGCCTTGCTCTTCTTTAGCCATTCCTCTAAGATATCTACTGCAAGTGTGGAACGAGGCAGTGTGTGACCAGAAAAAAATCTATTAGCTAGTCAGTCTCTTCTCCCATTCATGGAGATTGCTCCCCAACACTTCAAGAGCAACCTTACTAACTACAGTCTTCTATTAACACTGGTCCACAACACTATCATGATACTATTATCCAGAAATATTCCATTGCCTCTAGGATAAAATCCAAATTCCTTTGCTCTAATCCATCTATGAATAAATCCGACTAAACAAATATTCCCATGAATCTTGTTGGAGGAAGATAGGCCCATTGCTAGATGTCAGCCTCATCTCCCCTTACTTTCCAACACAAACTGTCTACTGTAGACAAATTGGTTTTCTGCTTCTCTCTTAACACCACATTCATTTTTATGTCATTCCATCCACTAGACATACTTTCTTCTACTCTTCAAGTTCTACTCATCCTTTTAAAGCTTAAGTCAAATTCCTTCTCCATGAGTCCCTCCATAACTCCTCAGTCAATAAAGATCTCTTTCTCCTGAAGCTCTTAGTAAACATTGCCTTAAAAAATAAAACAAAAACAAAACTTATCTTCCATCTTAGAATCAATACTGTGTACTGGTTCCAAGGCAGAAGAGTGGTAAGGGCTAGGAAATGGGGGACAAAGTGATTTGCCCAGGGTCACACAGCTGGGAAGTGTCTGAGGCAACAGAGGAGAAGGGAATTGAGCCCTCAATGTTTGTTGTGTTTTTGTGAGCTCAGTGGAATGCCCGGCAAATTCTGTGACTGTGCATGTGGGAAGTAGTGTTTTGTTTTTTGGCAGCTGGCATATATTAAAATTTTTAATTTAAATTGGAGTAAATTTTAAAAAAACCTTACCTTCCATCTTAGAATCAATACTTTGTATTGGTTCAAAAGCAAAAGAATGGTAAGGGCTAGGCAATAGAGGTTAAGTGACTTGCCCAGGGTCAATAGCTAGTAAGTACCTAAGGTCACATTTGAATCCAAGACCTAGCCCCATGATGGAAAACCTATGGCATGAGCGCCAAAAATGGCACAGAGACCTCTCTGTGCATACACACATCACCCACCAGAGTTAGCTGCTCCCTTCCCCATTCTGCACTGTGCCTGCCCCCCCTCACCCCCAACAGCCCACTGGAAGCACTTATTCCCTCCCCTGAGCAGAGCACCTGGGTCACTCCCCTCCCTGTCTCTGAGGTAAAACAGTGTCGAGTGTGCACGTACATCTGTGTGTGGTGGGGGTGAGCACAGCATGGCACAAAATATCTAAAAGGTTCATTATCACTGACCTAACCAATTTCTGGCTCTTTATCCACTGAGCCTAATTGCCCCAAGCACTGTGTTTTTAAAAAAGAAAACATTTATTATAACTGTATGGAGACCAAACAGCATGATAGCCATTTACACTTAAACCACTTCTACCCCACCACTAGCCTTGGAAGAAGTTCAGCTCTATTCATAGGCCACCAGCTGAGAGAAATATCTCTCCAAAGACTGTCATTATCCCCCCACCCCTCCAAAGCAAAGACTAGAATCAGATGGCAATGGATGACAACTAGACTAGCCAAGGACTGTTAATATTGCCGAGCCTGAGGGAGAGCTCTGGTAGGACAGGACACTTATTTTACCAAGAAAACTATACCCAAAGGATATAGTTAAAAGGATCATCTTAACTCCAAGGGTGGCATTCCACTCTGTTATACTGCTTTCATGTGTAACCTATTCTTAAGATTTTAGCTATATAAGTTGTCATTTGAGGATTTCTTTATGGAGGTGATCTGTGAATTCTTTCAATTTCTACTTTATTTTCTTGATTGAGAATACCTGAACAGTTTTCTTTGATAATTTCTTATATCATGATGTCTAGGTTTGTTGTTTTAATCACGGCTTTCATGAAGTCTAATAATTCTTAAATTGTCTCTGCTGGATCTATTTTCCAAATCAGTTGAGATATTTCATGTTTTGTTTTTTCATTCTTTTGATTTTGTTTCATTATTTCTGGATGTCTCATGAAATCATTAGCTTCTAGTTGCTCAATTCTGATTCTTAAGGCCTGATTTTCCTCCATCAGCTTTTGAGCCTCTTTTTCATTTCTTCTTGCATTGCTTTCATTTCTCTTCCCATTTTCCCTGACTCTTAACTGGTTGTTGAAATCCTTTTTTGAGCTTTTCATATTTTTCTTTTGGACTTTGCACATGTTTGCTTTGCTTTCACTGTCTCCTTCTGTGTCTATACCTTGCTCTTTGTTTCCATAAACATTCTCTATAGTTAGGTGCTTTTTTGGTTGTCTTCTCATTTTTCCAACCTTTTTATAGGTAGGCTCTGTTCTCTGGGAAGTTAGGGTACCCTCCTAAACTTCAGTCCTTCCTTGATGCTCTCTCCTTAACTTTATTTCTGGGTTTCTGCCAGTTTTAGTTCTTCCAAGATGGTATATTGGCCTGAGAGCTGGGAGCTCTGAGAGCCACCTCTCTCTGCTGATTCAGTTAACCCTTGAGACTGCTGATAGCTAAAATTTTGAAATTTCACCTTTAGGTGAAGTTTTTGGTCTCACTATGGGTTTAACCAGGTCAGGCACACAGCAGATTTTGCCTTGCCCGGAGGCTCTGCCTTGAGTTTTTTGCAAAAGGACCACGCACCCCCTTTGGGTCTACCAACTACCCCAAACTGGGATCTATGTCCTTAACACAGACCAGAGTGGGACTTCTGGCTTTGCTTTGGGCCCACACAGATCAGGCTGCTTCAGCACAGACTGCCCTGGGTTAGGATTCCAGACTTCACTGAAGGTTTGCTTAGAATTTCAAGAGGTGTGCATTGGCTTGGACCTCTTTTTGCCCAAGCAGGGTCTCAGGATCTAATGTTGGCTTAGGCTCAGGTTCAGAACCTTGCACAGCAGATGTGGGCTAAGAGGTTGGGGCTCATCATTTGTGTGCTCCTCACTCTTTGCTGTAGCTTCCTGCTATCTCTGTTTCCTTCATACCTCAGTGCCCCAGATGTTCTCTAGCTACCTTTTAGGTTTTTCTCTTCTTGAGAGTTATTTCACTCTGTCTCCTCCTTTTTGGATCTTTCACTACTGTATTTGTTTTATGGCATTATTTTAAGATTGGTTGGAGGGGATTCTCATGGTAGTTTCCAGTTTCTCAGCTTCTACTCTACCATCTTGGCTCCACCCCCAGTCTAACCTATTCTTAGAGAGCTATCTTGGGCACTAAGAAGTTAAGTGAGCTAAAATGTGATACAGGCAAGTCTTGAGCTCTCCTCATTCTGACTCCTTGCCTAGCTCTTGGCAGCATATACTATGTGTAGTTACCATGTGCAAACATGTGTGAGTGCATTTGTATTAGCTTTTTCTTTTGTCACTTGTTCTCTGATTATTGCAACTTAAATTATTTATATGTATATGCAGGTCTGAAAGTACTACATACATAGTTACAGTTTTATATGTAGTTTTGGATAATTTTTATACATAAACATAGGAGGACAACCAAAGAACAAACACAGAACAAACTCAAAAGGACGGGTAGTTTTAGTCTTACATTTACTTTTTAAGTAGACCAATTCTTTTTGAGCCTCACAATAATCCAGTGGAATAGGTGTTTTAGGTAAGGCTATTTTGCAGATGAGGAAACTTGAGGCTGAGTGGCTTGCCCAAGATCACACAGACCTGTACCTTCTCTGTCTAAAGTTCTGTACATCATCAGCCCTGTCGTGCTGTCTCTTCAGGATATTTTATAGGTGAAGATAGGGAGACTACTATTCCACCCAACAGAAGGGCATGAACAGTAAGGAGGCAGCAAAATGAGAAGAACCAAAAGTATAGATGGGGAATATAGGGAAACCAGTCCTGACAGGTAGATTCTAAGTCAATTGGAATTATTCTGGTAGACTCCAAAGAGAACTAGGTTCCACAAAATGTTCAGATTTAGAGAAAAAAAAATGAGAGAAATCAGGGCTCTCCATAAGAGGAATCGATTGCTTCAGTGTGTAGGCACTGAAGTCTTTAAGCAGAGATTAGATGTGTACTTGCCAAGGATTACTGGTTTAATGATAGGGGCAGCTGGGTAGCTCAGTGGAGTGAGAGTCAGGCCTAGAGACAGGAGGTCCTAGGTTCAAACCCGGTCTCAGCCACTTCCCAGCTGTGTGACCCTGGGCAAGTCACTTGACCCCCATTGCCCACCCTTACCAATCTTCCACCTATGAGACAATACACCGAAGTACAAGGGTTTAAAAAAAAAAACTGAATGATAGAAGGAATTCTTGCTCAGTCTGGACTAGATGACTTTTCAGGTCTCCTCCAATTCTGAAATTGAGTCAATGACTATGGAGAGGACCACACTGGGGAGGGCTCTTAAAGAGTGTAGACTTAATCCTATAGCCAGTGGGGAACTACAAAAAGCTTCTGGCAAGGGAAAAATACGAGGAAAAGTTTTGTGGGGGTTTGGGGAAGAACACTTCTGGTAGATTATTCAGAATGAGCTGGAGAGAAAATAAGGCAGAGGCAGGGAAATAGGAGGCTACTACAAACAATGATTTAGAAGAGAGGTGGTGAATCCTTAACTAAGGTGAAAAAAAAAAAGGGGACAAACCCAATAGAAGAACTGGTGGGACTTAGCATTATTTGCATGTTAGAGTGAGGAAAGGGGAATAGAATGAGAGATGGATCTTGAGCCAGAGGACTTTTATATCTGTAAAATGGGGTGAGCAGAGGCAGATGTTGATCTAGATCAGAGCTCCTGCCCTGCACAACTCCTGAAAACAGTCAGAACCAGCTTAAAATGTAATTGAAATGTTTAACAAAAGAAATAAAAACACAACCTAGATAATGTTAATTTGTGGTTTTTAAAAGCCAATATGCAACCTGTGGGGGATCCCTTCTATCTAAGTTCCATTACTGGACTAGATGACCTCCGTGGGTGCTTTGTAGCTCTACTATGAGTCTATGAGGCTATAAGGCTACATTTGAACTCTACTCCCCACTTAAAAAAAAAAAGCCCAACTCCATGACAATACATATGCAGCTCCCTGAAGAAAAGCCAGTTTCCCTCTATCAAGCCCCAGGATCATATTTAGGCCTCCCTCAAAGAAATTAAGCAGTGGGGAACAAAAAATTAAGGAAAGAAGGATACAGAAGAGCCAGGACACTGGCTTCTGGACAGTCACACTTATCAAGACACATCTATCACTGCTGGTCACTAAGATGGGAGAAAAGGGAGGACAAAGATTTAAAAGAGCCTCACACCACCACCAGGGGGCTCCTTATCACCACTGTAAAAAAAAAAAAAAAAAAAAAAAAAAAAGCATCCATCCACTCTCCAATATTTTTCTTTAATCTCATCAGACCAGTTCTCAGAACCTATAGCCTCATTCCTTTTTATGGGCTTTTACTTAATTTTTTCCCATGCAAGCAGGCCCATCACCTATCCTTGCTCCATCCATCCAATTACTACCATCTTTCATCAGGCGCAGGTCTGTCTACAAGTACTTAGGGAGATATTAGCCCATAGGATCAATGAGTTCCTATCAAAATATCCCAGCTGGGTGCATATGCTATTTTTACAGATATCAAAATTCCTTCAATATCCTCAAAAAGCAGCCTTGGATGGGTGGCTGATGTGTAAATGGAATTGGCTCATCCTCATTTATCGTTTAGACACTAGCCATCAAAAATAATAGTCACCCCACCCAACTTAGAATTAAGTGGGGAGGGGAGGGTCAATTAGCTCACACGTCACAATAAGTAACAAATCAAAAACAAGGGACTGCCCTTTGGGCAGTCCAAAACAGTGTTGAGGCTGCCATTTGTCCACTTGAAATTGGAGGTGGATGCAGAAAGTGAAGAAAGATGCTCTTTTAAATATGATGGTAACTTCCTATGGAGGCAGTTGGCACTTTGAACTTGGTGAAGAAGGATCTCTGGTGAGACCTCAGACTTCTTCCCTCTGAATTGTCACGTGGGTAAGTTAGGCTGACTTCCTTTCTCCTCCCTTGGTGTTTCTGGAGGCTCTAGCCTCAAGGAGGCCTCTCTTATTGTAAAAGGCCTTGTGGCTAGAAGCCTTGTTTAATTAACCTCTGTGCTCCTTTGCTGGGGCCTCTAAATTCTTACCTGGTCCGGACCTCTGGTCTGGGCCAGAGTTTCCCTCTCTCAATTTCCCTATCTTCAACCTTCCTAATTGTAAAATAAACTTCCATAAAAGTCATCCTGACTTGGGTCTATTTTTAATTTGAAATCGTGTAAATCCGATTTTTGGCGACCATACCTTAAATATCTAGATTCCCCTCTTACACTGACCAGAGATTATTGTTTTACAAAGGAAAAGTGGTTTGCTGAGGCACACAGGAATGAAGTAGAAGAATGTCACAAGACTCAGATCCAAGTTGACATTTCCAAGCTAAATCAGTGTTCTTTTCAAGAGCATAGACATTACCTGTACAACTAATTACAACTAGAAGATGTATATGGAAAATAGACTGACTTCCAACTCCTTTAAAAGCCACTGAACATCCACTATTCTAATTAGCCTGAACGACAAGAGAGGATGAGGTACCCCTCTCTGTACCATCTCTTCCCTGAGACTACGCCTTTCTACCTCAACCATAACTAGCTCACATCCAAGACACACTGAAGAAATAAATGACAAACAGCTAAGACATCAAGTACATTGCAAATGAAAGCAACATATTACCCAATGGCCCATATATCAGGATTAAAATAAAATTAACAGAACCAATCATCACCAGCAGACTAGTCTCTAAATAGCCTAATCCCACGACTGACTCAATAAATCCATCTCCCTCCTCATTCTAGGAAGGGACAGGAAGGAGACAAAAACCACAGAGAGGCAAACAGCAATTATCAGCCAAGAAAAGATGCTTTTTTTTTTTTTGCAGACATCCTTCCTATGAAGGAAAGAGCTGGAGAAAAGGTAGCAGCCAGCGTTATGCAGTGCCCTTGGGGACCAAATGAGGAGAGACAAGAGAAAAGAAGCCCAATCCTGCAGGGAAGCAGCAATTAAGAGCCCTGAGTATACTAAGCCTAAGGCCTAAGTCATTAGGGAAATAAAACCACATGACTGGCTAAGATAAGACTCAAGAGAATCTGTGGAGAAAAATATTTCAAAGTCTCAGGGTGAGATGGGCCATATATAAAACATGAAAATTTAGGGTTTCAAATCCAATTAACTGCTTAGGGTGGGGAAGCCCCCCACAGTCTTATAAATAAGCATCCTCTCTACTCTAAACAGAAAACAGTTCTTCCCTTTACTTAAAAAAAATAATAATAAAAATGTTTTAGATCAAGATCCAACAGATGGTGGCAGAGGCCAGCCAGGTGGGCATGGGCGCAAGAGGACGCCACAGGCAGCCAGCTGGTGCGAGCATAGGGTACTCACTCCGGCCAGCGATTTCTGGATATTCTCCCTGGCTCTGGCAATGTCACGAAGGATCACACTGGCGCCATTCTCCTGCAAACAGTGCAGACAGAACCAACATGTGTTTTTATTTGTGGAAAAAAAGGACAGATCTAAGACAGGGCATGAAAAGTGTTATAGACAGAAATTGATTGGTGGAAAGAAGCAGGAGCCAGTAGTTTTTTCTTTTTTTTTGGTTAGTGGCAAGGCCTTTTGCAAGCACTCAAGTGTTGGACAACACCATGATGTCTAGAGTAAGGGGGGGGGGCAGCAGCTTGACAGTTTTTCATCCTGTTTTTCTGGGTACAACTATTACCACATTCCCTCCTGCTTCTAAACAGCCCAGGCAACACAATTCTCAGGGAAGTGGGGGTCATATGACTATTAGCCAGTAAGTCAACCAGGGCCTTCCTGGTTTGCATGGCTCTAGGCCACAACTCTGCTCCTTTCTAATGGGATTCACTCAACAACTAGACAATAGACCTTCAAGGTCAGACGTACTTCCGGGTCTATCACCCATTTCCAAATCCCCTCATGCAGGTGCCAATCAGCTATGTGTCTCATTTAACTCAGCCAGTGGCAGCCTCTCTACCTCATTGCCTTACCAAAGCAGGAGGGAAGAACAAGCTTGAGATCCAATACCTGGGAAAGGCTGGGAACCTGCCCAAATAACTCCCAGGCCACAACAGTCCATGAGAACTTCAAGAGGGCCAGGTAGAAATACGGAGTATGCTGAAGCAAAGCCAGGGATAAGGACCCTCCTGTCCAGGAGCTGTTTATCTAGAGGACTAGAGAAGACTCCAGGACATTTAGGATGGATGTGACTACAGTTAGGTCCACCCCCAGGATCCCACATTCACTACTGTATACATTGTAAGGGCTGGACATGAGAAGCACTGTTAGATTAAAACAAACTTCTGGAGCTGCCTGTCCCTGGCAGACATGGTAAGTGAAATACCTCCAGAGCAGCCAGGCATATAACCTACTGATGCTTTCCAAGTCTGGCATCAACACTTCTTTCTATCTGGTCCAGGGATACCCCTATGGCTCAAGTCTGCTCACCCAATCCACTGCTGCCTCAGAAATCTGATTTAGAGCTGCTAAGATCACCTAGTCCTAATTATTTTACAGATGGTAAAATTGTAGCCTTGCAAGGGAAAACAATTTATTCAAGGCCCCAGAGCATAAGTGGCAGGGCCCACATCTGAAGTCTTTCCAGCTACAAAATTTTCAATTCCAAGAGTTCCAAAACCATCTGACAGGAGCATACCAAGGGCCTCCCCACTTCCCCCAATCAGAAGATGGGGGATTGGTCCATAGTACCAAAGGGTATAGGAGATTCCCAATTCTGTAGCCTCTCCTTTTTATCTTCTGTCCTTATTACCTGTCGGGAGGAGACAGGAACAGGACCATTCATCTGCTCGTAGAATTTTCTCTCAGCATCATCATACTTGAATTTGTCGAACCAGATCTTCTCATGCACCAGGAAACTGGTTGCCATCTTCCTGAAGAGGAAGAGAATGGGAGAATGTCACACCTAGGGGTGATGCTGATTAACATGACTCACCTTATATGAACAACCAATTGAGTTAGTTGCTCATAATAAATTTTCATTTCCATACAAATTCTGGGCCTAGCAAACTGTACCCTCACCCCTCCTCTGCCCCCCCCCCACCCCACTTCACATCTGCTAGGATACAGACCACACCAAGAAAAAACTCCAGAAAAGTGCTATCACAGGTTATTTGGAAGGTAGGACTTCTTAAAATGGTCTCATATCCTGACCTTCCCCTTTTCTCACAGACTCCTAGTGCTGGAATGGACCTCTGAAAGTATCTAGTTGAACCTATACTGGAATAGGAATCCTTGATAAGATCTCTGACAAGCCAGCCAGTCCTTGAGTACCTTGAGTGATGTGGAAATCCAACCTCTCTGGAAGCCCATTCCATTTTCATATAGCTACATCAGAACAGTCTCTCTGTACAACCTGCATCTCATTGCTACCATGTTGTACTATCCAGAAACTGTAGTGTAAGTCTCTTTTCCAAATTTCTTCAATGGCCCCTGAATCATTTGACATGGGGCCCAGTCCCCTCCCCTTTCTGGCTGCCCTTTCCTAAAAGTACTCTGGCCTCTCAGTGATCCTTCTTCAAATCCGTCCCTCTTAATTGAACATAATACTCCCCATATGACTAGGGAATACGAGAGCAGACTGCCCCAGCCTTCATTTTGGACTCTATGCCATTATCTTTAGGGGCTGCCAACGACTCAGACTTAATTTGAGAAAGTCTCCTTTTTCTTCTCTAATTCCACCTGTGCCTAAGGGCTGCCAGAGGCACCAAAGTTCTACAGAGGCACTTGTGAAGATAAAGAAGAACCCTGTTCTTAGTAGAGACAGTTTTCTCTCATTCTTTCATCTTCCACATCTATAATCTATCTGGGAAGGAAAGCCATTCCTAACTATATTAGCCCACAAATGACCAGAAATTATCTCATTGGTATTTAATACTTCCTTCCTATGGCTGGGACAGTCTGGCCAGGCTGTCTTTCAGGCTGTCTTTCATTTTTTAAACCCCTTCCCTACATTCCCTATCCCTGGTAAGTAGTCAAGTGTGCTACCCATATGCCAACTTGCCTGCTGAGAGGTGTTTTCCTTCCCTTCCCACTGGCGGATGACACTGGTTGTTCTGGTAGGGAGTGGGGAATACAAACAGGAGCCCTAGAAGAGAAGGAATCTTGTCTTCTAACACTGCCACACCCTTTCTGCTCAACCCTGCCACTAACCAGATAGGAAAATTTGAGTATTATTTTTCTTTCTTTCATTGGGCTTCAGTTTCCTCTTCAGTATAAGAAAGGGGCTTTATCAGGAATTGAGACCTGAACCCCTCCCCACACAACTACACCTAGTCTGTTATTTTTGTCAGTCAAGCCTATTGATTCTAGGAAGAAAAACTGCACCCAACCACAACTGGAATGCCCATGTTGACTAGAATGGCCCCAGTAGCACCTGCCATTCCCTTCCCAGTGCTATATCAATGCTATTAACCTCAGTTAGTTCCCCAACCCTGCACTCCACTTCCCCACCACCCCCAACCTCAGACATACACATCCTTCCCCAAGTACTCTTATTAAGTTTACACAGAAAACAGTGTTACAGAGTTATCTGTTTCTTCTTTCTTCTCCAATATATTATCATCAAATCCTGTGAATTTTCCTTTCACAGAATCTTACTTATAGTGACCACCTATAATCTAGGCCCTCTTGACTCTAGGCCTCAACACATAGGGTATTCTCTATGTATTGTACCAGAGTACCTTCCTGGCTTCTTGTTGTCCTTCAACAGTACTAACTTAAACATTGCTCTCATCACAGAATCAAAGAATCAAAAGTTTGGAAGGATCCTCAAGGGTCATCAGCTCTAAACCCTACCTCAAACACATATGCTAACTATAAGGCAGGAAGACATCCCACCCCCAGCTCCCCAAGGCAGAAAACTCATGTCATACTCCTAGCTCCAAACTCTTCAGTGGCTCCCCAGTTTCTTCCACATAGTCTAAGTGCTTCTATCTGATTTTCTAAGCTTCTCAGAGACTTCAGAACTTTTTATCATTCCCCAACAAGACTTGGCTGGGCTCCCCAAAGACTGGCCCTATCATACCATCCTTCCTACTTTCTTTTTTCTCTTTTCACATGTTGTTCTTCCTCTTCTAGATTTAAATATTCCCATTCTATTTATAACTCCAATGCCCAACTCAAATTGAGTTCTTTAAACTTAAAACACTGAACTATCTGGCCACTTTCTAGGAACAATGCAGCATTGTACCTCCTCCCCCAAAACCTTTTACAACAACCCTTCAAGTCTTTATTATTGTGCATGTTCAACACCTACAGCACCATTTAAGACTGAAATAACTTTTAATTATTTACTTCCTCAGCAAATGCAGAGCTCCCCAAAGGGAGAATCTCTCTTAAGACCATGCCTATATAAATGGGATTAAGAAATCCCAATGACTGAAGTCCCACACTTTCCCAGTGCTCCCAGAAAGAGATACCACCAGCCTCAACTTGGGTAATCAAGATTAGTCTTGTTATTCAAAGCAGTGGGAAATCTTACCCTGCTTTCTCTTCCCCTTTTCTGTGAGCTCATGGGAACCAGTTTACACTGGATGATGGTGGACAGCTCTGGGCCCTGGCATATAATTTAACTGATCCCCAGCATGTTTTACTGTCATTAGAAATCTATAGCATTTTAAAAACAAAAAAATCAAAATAGATTCTTCCTTCTCCCTGTAATCCACTCCACTCATCCTCCAGCTGCCCTTTTCCTCCATTGTTAAGAGAACTGCTTGCCCAACAGTATAGAATCTGGCTGTTTTACTAGTCTGCAGTAAGATTTTGGTTGGAAAACACTGCTCAACAAATGTTATCACGAACAGAGAGGAAATTCACGAAGTTGCTCAGCTCAGAAGGCACAGGCATATAGAAAATATTACTATCTCTGTGGGTAAAGAAAAAAAAGGATTATACATGTATCTGACTAGGGAAAGGGGATCTTGGAGTTTATGAAACTCTATGTTTTCTCCCAGCAGGACCTTAGGAAGTACCAGGCATATTTGGTTTCTGAACTTTACCTTTCCCCTCCCCCCATGAGAGTCTACACCAGGGGGCATGCACCTGATTAACTTACCTGGGATTGCTACCTCTGCCAGCTAGAGCTTAAGCTGGAATAGGACAAGGACCATGTGATTCTGAGCTTCCCCAAAATAGTCTACAGAAAGTACTAAACTAAGGGAAGGAGCATCCCACCTCCCAGGATACCTCCCTTAGATTTTATTTAAATTCACAGATTGTTTTTGTTTCTTTGCTAAAATATTTTGAGGTATTTTAAACAAACCATAGCCACTTTTGGGGGGAAACCCCCAAAACTCTAGAGTAAACAAAGCACAGAGGTTCCATAATGTGTATCTTAGTAATTCTTCATTCTCTCCCCTTACTTCTCACCCTCTTTCAACCAACCTGGGTTAAAGTTTCTTAGAAATGAGATTCCTTGGGAGAAGGATGAAGAGAGAACAAATAAAACCAGGAGCTGATAAACTGCTCCCTACCCCTATTTATGTGACTAAATTTCATCCAATATAAGTGGCACCTGGGAACATGTGACAGAGGAAGGGGAGAAATGGTTACCATACAGTAAGCTTTTCCTACTTTGGTCTTGGCGTAGATGCTGAGGGGACAGCACGGGAAGCAGGCCGATGGGCAGGGACTGGTGAGACCGGAGGTGCTTCGGCTCGCCAGGACATTCGGAGGGCCTCAGTAGCATGGTGGCGGGATTCAGCACTGTCATAAGTTGATTTGCTGAGCCATGGGGGTTCACCATCCTTGTGCAAGAAATACCAGTAGGGCAAGGCAGGGTCCACTTCTTTGGAGGGGACAGGGTCTGCCCGCTTTGGTCCAGTACGTTTGCCTATATTGTTTCTATTCCGCCTATCTTTTCTTCCCCGCCGTGCTGCTTCAGGTGGTCCAGCCCGTTCCTGTAGCCTCACCTTCCCTGGCGGGTGGCCATCAAACATGGCCTCATAGAAACATCGCTCAGCATCATCATACTGGGGCTTTTCAAGCCACACCTCCTGCATCATTGCCTGAAGGCTAAAAAGCTGGGGTTTACCATTGGCTGGCAAGCTAGGCCAGCAGGCAGTGAAGGAGGAGCCTCTGATGGGTGGCCCTGGGGTGGCAGGAGTAGTTACAGCTGTCATATACCCTTCATCTGGGGTGCCCCTCCCACTTGCCACACTTGTGTCCTGTGGCAGCTGTGGGGATGAGATGTCCAGGGAGTGTGGTGGAGTGGACGCCTGCGTCCACTCCACAAATGCCATCTCAGCTCGATCAAAATAGAACTTGTTAACCCAGATGCCACAAGCCATATGGTGGCAGGCCACACGGCTCCCATGGGTGCAGGGTGCCGTCACAGCCTTCCCTGGCTTGGATGCCACTGCCCGAGGAGTTGTCTTCTCTGGCCAGAGTGCTGAGGGAATCTGGGGGGCCATGGCTGCCTCCATAGGGATAAGGCCATGTGGAGCTACTGCATCTGCAAGCTTCTTGCGGTAAGATGTCTCTGCCTGGTCAAAAAGTGGCTTTTCAAACCAAACTGGGTCGGCTGACAGGCCTACTAGGGCCAGGTTGGTCTGGGATGGGTGGCTTTTGGGTGAACGCTTCCTCTTCTTCTGCTTCTTCCCATTGTTGGCTTTCTTGGTGTCCCGCCCGCTGCTGTCCCCTGAATCATCCTGGCTGAGGCCGTTCACCACCTCCTCTGGTTGCTGCTGGGCTTGGGCTGCGGCGGCCTGTGTGGCTTCCCGTTCGTAGAATAGCCGCTCTGCTTCATCATATTTATGCTTATCCTCCCAGACCGTCTCCAGCGGGCAGGAGGGCTTCCTTGTCCTCATCTTCCCAAGGAGGCAGCATTAAAAGGTAAGCACAAGAAGGTAGTTGCAACATAGCTGAACAAACCAAGGATACACGTTAAGACGTTTCTTTTGACAAGTTATTACGACCCCGTTACAAGGCTCTGGTAAGAGTAGATTAAAAAGGAAACAAAACACAAAAAGAAGGCCTTGCTTAATGGGCAAGGCATTTCTGTCAAAGGGCCAGCTTTCTAAATGACCCCGAACGGGCAGCTGGTTGTATATACTTAAAACAGATCTCATACACATTAAACTACCCAGTCCACTGAGCCCTGACTAATTCAGAACAGCAAGGATGGGGAAGGGAGGTTTGAATTAGCGAACCCCTCAAGAAAAGATTTTCTTTTAAAAGAAATGCAATTCATGATTTTTGAATACTTAGGAAAACCAACTTTATTAGTAACCTCCTTTTAAATAGGTTAGCTAATCCACAGGCTCCCCTCCTAAACCATTGCAATATCATGTTATTAATCTGTTAAACATATATTTTGTTTGGAGTTTGGACAAGAGGGAACTTAAATTCTGCCATATGAATGCCAACAAGGATATGAGCCCCTCTTAAGTTAGAATGTGGTCATATTGCAATTCCACTAAACTAAAAAAGTTATTTGTGCCTTTGAAAACAATTAAGAAAGGATGATTCTTATTACAATAATAATAGTAGCTAAGTCCAACAGGCACCATAATTTAAGGTCATTGTCTGGGGGGGAAAAGGGGGTGAAGAGAGAGAGAGAAAGAAAGAGAGTTAAATACAATATCAGCAGGATTAAAGGAAGATTTGTCTCTACTGTTGAGCCAGTCCAGATTGAGCTGGCAGTTTTCTGTATGGTCAGACTGTTCTAAATAAAGAATAACAATCAAGCTTGTAGGGGAACCAAACTAACCAAAGGCTCATACAGTAGTGAAATAAGTGCTGAGCTAGGAGATGAGGGACCTGGGCTAACTGACTAACTGGCTGACAACGTTGAGTCAGTTTCCCTTTCTGAATCTTGAGTTCTTCTATCAAATAAGCATTCTGGACCAAATTCTTTTTAAGGTCACTTTCTTTTGGCTCTGACATTCTATGGTTTAATGACAACAAAACTCTACAACAAAAGGTGTGCTGAGTCATACAATTACTCACATAAACACGCTATTTCCCAGAATGCTGAGCTTAAAGAGTTGCTAAAAGCTCTATTGCTGTAGCCGATTTCAGATTGTGTTTTAGCTAATTATTCTCAGAGATGCTGTGAAGGGAAAGAGAAGCACTTGAAAAAGGTTAGGTATATTAAATCACCGATTCTTGCAATTTTAAAGGGCCAAGCTGCAATTAGGAACAGATTAAATTTTAAGTAGGACGTACCCTTCAAGGTCACAGCTAAAATGCTTTGAGAGAATGTCAGTAAAATTCTGTGAGAAATCAACTTAAATTGACCTCCTGGAGTTTATGTTTTCAAATTATCTTTCTTTGCTAAGGGATGCTTCTTAATGCCCAGAGAATAAAATAACTTTTATACTTTTTGGATACTTTACACAGAGCAGGCAGAAGCCTTTCCTGAATTTAGCCATAACCTAATACCCCTTTTCCTCTGAGGTCTCCGTGCTCATTGCATGTTTCCTGGCCCTTCTTTTTTGGAGAAATATCTAGCATAACAGAACTTTGGGGCTACTTTTAAAAAGCTTCATTTAATCTACAGATTTTCCTAAAACATCAACCTGACAAGGACCAAAGAAGAACAATACTGCAAAGACACAAGCAGCCCTACAGATCATTATTCAGGTTGCTATAAGTTTAACCCTAAGTATCTATTGTTTTTTAGAACATGTCTATCTTTTCCTTTTTTCATTTGTTCCCAATAAAGGGCAAAGAATATCATGAGTGCCTCCATTTCTTCTTAGAGAGAAAGGAACAGCTTTTGAGTTCTGGAAAGAGCTCTTTTGTTGTCCAAATCCAGCATGCTTCTTAAATTTCACATCATAATTTTTAGGAACGGTGGCCACTCCTATGTTATTAAAAAAAAAAAAAAAAACACCTGCTCCTAAATATGTGCAAGGGAGGATTTTACTCAGAAATAAGGAGAAAGAAAAAAATGAATGGAAGGAAGTTGAAGAGAGAATGAAAGAATGAGAAGGTGGGATAGATGAAGAAAAAGAGAAAGAAATAGAGGGAAAAGACAGGAAAGTCAAGTAAAAAAATGCTCACTGAGGCGGAATAGCTGCTTAACACTAGCAAGGATGAACTCATTTCAACCAAAATCTTTAAAAAAAGTCAAAAAATAAAAAATTTCCCCAAAAGGAATGATTGGTTCCAAGCAAACTCAAGGCCCCCCACCTTCACTGATTCCTGGAGATCCTGGCACTTACCAATGTAAGGATGACAAGGGCAGAGGAGGCAGCAGCAAATGGTAGAGGGAATGTTGACCTTAGAAGCCTCCCTACCCCACAACAAGCCCAGAGCATTGTGACCCCAAGAAGGCAGTGACATCACCCACTCACAGTCACAAAGCTAAAAGACTAATTCACTGTGGCTGGCCAAGGTAGACTCCCAGAAACTTGTCTATTTGGGGCCTATATAAGCAGCAGCATCTCTAACAGCCTTTCACTATTAATCTGTATTTTCCTCCTAGGAAACCCTAAGGCCTTGAGCTCTCTCTGCATTTGTATTCTGGATTATATTTCACCTTTTCTACCTTTGCTTCATTGTTGGCTCTGGCATATTTGGGAGAAAGGATGTTCCTAGATACTCTGGGATCAGGACAAGGGACATGTGCACCACCTATGAGATAACATAAAACAATGGAGCATCTTAGGGACCAATGTGGAGAGGCTATGAAATTAAGATCTACTACAATGAAGGAATATAAAATGGTGCATATAGATCTATAGATATACACACACATAACTTATGATTGTCAGTATGTGTCCTCAAATCAATAATATAAATCATAACTTCTCCAAGTGTTTCATAGATTACTGTGGTTAACAACTCAGCACTAGTAGCGGCCAACTTTCTGATTATAAGCCTCTCCACGGTAGCCAGAGTGGTAATAATTACAATGACAGTGCCAAAAAAAGGGGCCTCATTCGGAAGACCTGCCCATTTTGATACGGGACAGTCAAATGGTTTTCTCCTGGCAAAGCTTTTAAGAACCCAGGATCACCACAGGGAAAGAGAGGATATTTACAGGCTTAGAACTATAGTCACCAACTGAAAGTCTGAGAACTAAATATACCCGAAAAGGCCTGGAGCTGAGCAAGTTCTATTTCCAAACCTGTGATTTCTTTTGCTTTTAGATAATTTGATCAAAAACAATTAGCTTACTTTTTGAATTATGTTAAGCTTCTACTAGAAACTGGAAATGGAACCAGATCCTTGAATCATAATTGAAAAGTTTTTCAGTCAGTCTCCATTTTCCTATTTAAGTGTTGAAGGGATTTCTTGCTTTATGCTAAAAAAAGGCTGTTAGATCTCTAATGATTTGTTAAAGCACAAGAGATGAATATGTTGGTACTTCGCCAAGCTCACAGATTCTTATTTGTAATTACAATAAAACATGTTTTCAAGACGTGCCCCTCAGGAAGAGGCACCCAAGGAAGACTGATTCATGCTGCTAAAATGGGGAGGTGACTGGATTTCTGGCTGAGAAACTAGAGTGTACCCATCTTACCACATGATAAAGCAAATTAGTTTGAGTAAGGGAACCATGAAATAAGGAAACAGAGGGTTAGGCTCAGGTATCTTGGTTCAAGGGCTATATTGTGAGGGTAGATGAGTGAAAGGTAAAAATTTTTGGTTTTGATTCTGAGCTAAAGCATCTAGAGTTGGATTATTGCCATCATAGCCTAAGACAGAAAAGCTGATTAGCTTCAGACTAAACCTCAAAGATGGGAAGGGGGATGAGAGTGGGAGAGATTTCCCAAGGCTCAGGAGATTCAGCAAGGAAAGGAGGTTTAGGAATGACAATGTTTATTATGAGAAGGCAGAGGGGCATAAAAGCAGTATGGCTCTTTTCCCATCCCTGCATACTAAAAAACTATTGAGTTTTCTCTTTGCCAACAAATAGAATGCTGTTCTGAAGTTGGCCCTACTTAAAAGCAATGTTCTTGCTATTTAAGTGAAGAAAAAAAAAACTTATGATGCCAACCCAGATTCTAGGATACCATTCCTTTTTTCAGATATAAGCATTCTATGCTAGATTCAGCAAAAACCAAGGCTTGAACATAGAAGCTCAAATTATCCAAAGATATGGCTTTAAAAAGCAAAATCTAGACTTTAGTTCCTCTACAGTAGTTATTAATGATATACACCTTCTCCTGGAACTTATTTTATTGGGATAATGACTACTGGAATAAGGTGACAGCCACCCTCAAAATCAGACTGAATGAACTGTGATTGATGGTCAAATTATACTTCTATTTGGTACTTCTTGGGATCCTACTGCTTCTCCAAATAGGCTGCCTTCACTATAAGCTCATCAGGAATCAGGCCTCTTATTACTGAAATCATAGAATGTTATAACTCATTTTTCATGAAGAAGCAGAGGTACAGGGAAGGGAAAGTGCTTTGTCCAAGGTCCCACTGTGAGTTAGTGGCAAAATAAGAACTAGAACCCAGGTCCCCTGGCTCTAGTTCAGAGCTCTTTCCCATTAAACTGTGTCACCTTCAAGAAGGTATTCCTTCTAAGCATCCAGGGAAAAGTCTACTCAAAGAATGCTCTATTTGATGTTGAAAATGATGGTAAATTCTGAGTAAAAAGTCTTCTACTTTTTTTTTTAATTTGGGGGATATAAAGGAGGAAGGAAATGTTAAAGAAATCTGATTTGGGGTCACTCTGGTTCTGTTTACTATTGCACAAAAAGCAGAAGTTTAAGAAAAGGATTCCCTCAATCAAAGATACCGTAAGCCAACATCTAGGAGACAACAGGTAAGGCAAATACTTACTTTTAAATTATACTCCTAGGGCAGCATGAAGAGAAAGCAGTGAGATTAGATACAGTCACAAAAGTTAAATTCCCCAGAGACTGGCCATCAGATAGGAAGATCCATACAATATAATCAATCATAAGTTGTCCATGCCCCATAAGACCCACGTTCTTAGTATAGAGAAGTAAATGTTTTCAGAAGTCTTAAAGAAATTATGTAGATGCTTCCTAGTAGAAAGTAGCATAACTACTAGACCAACTACTCTGAACTCAGAATACCAACTATAAATTAGATTCCATGACTGCCAAGGGCATAGTCTTGTTATCCATTCCCAGCATTAATCAGGAGAACCAAAATGGGCATAGTTTAGCAGGAAAAAAAATTTCATTTAATTCACAGAAGGTACTACATTTATTCTTTTACTGGAGCCTTAGGTCTACTAGGTGAGAATGAATCAGGCCAGAAGGTTATGATCCCCATTTTACAAACAAAGGAAATGAAGACCAAATAGCATATGCAACTTGCCTAAGACCATATGACAAATAAGTACCAGGCCCTAATGGAAACCTGGGTCTTGGGACTCCTGACTGACTTGCTGCCTACATTGATACTACCTCTGAATAGGCCGACACCAAGAAGGGTTCTAATGTTAAAGTGTTACACCAGTTACTCAAAGGAGCAAGAAATATTGAAGGCCTTCCCCACACAAGAATTCAACAATGCTGCCCTGGGCATCCTAGGACATGATCATGTCTGTTTGTCAGGTCTCAGACTTCCCTTCTGGCAGCACATCTACTATGGAAACACCCTGGTAACTTCCTACACGGTCATTTTAATAACCAACTGTTAGTGGCAATTACAAGTCTGCCCCCACCTTTTCCTGAAGAAGGAACAAGTCTAGTACCATCTGTTCCCCAAGGAAGCCAGACTCTTTCTAGGAAGTAATGGATTAATAACAATTATATCCTACATTTGCATAATGCTTAACTGTTTTGTTTTGCAGCACTTCCACAAATATTTTATTTTAGACTTACAAATAAATAAAAGCATGAGGGATTAACTATTCCCATTTTCCAGAAGGAAAGCAAGACTCCAAGTGTTTTGACAAGGCCCAAGCTATCTTCAAATGTTTGACAGACTGCCATTGGGGAAGGCAGAGAAATTAGATTTGCTTTGTTTGGCTCCAGAGGAAAGAATGGAGGAGCAGTAAATCAATAGAAGTTGTAAAGGCAAAGTTAGGTTTGAGGTAGGGGAAAACACCTTAATAATTTAGAATCATCCAAAAGTTGAATGAACTGTCTGGGCAAGGAGGTAGAGGTATTCAAGCCAAACATGGACTGGCCAGTTGCTTGCTATATTGTGGAGAAGAGTTGAGCCTAAATGGTCTATGAGGTGCTTTCTAATGGTGAGATGCTTTAATCCAAGTATAATTGGTAGAATCAGAGCTAGAATCAGATTTTCTGGCACCAAGTTCACCTTCTACTTAAGTAGAAGAAAACAGGTGATTAAATACTCTCTCTCTGGCTCTAAGAGGTTTATGAACAGGCAGCAACTGGTGTAGAATAATTCTTAACATCAGTGAGGCAACAACCCTTTGGATCCATTTCATTTTTCCCTATAGTTGCACCTTGTCAGGGATAACCTAGGGCTCAATGACAGTTGTTTGATGATAAGCTTTCCATAAAAGGATCCATATATCCAAGAGTGTGTCTACTGCCAAGAAATACCCAGGACTGATACCTGGTCCCAAACCTATCAATATACATCAAAGATTCAGCTGAGAAAGCTGTTGAAAACAAGCATTTTTTAAATTAAAACACATTGGGCAGCTGGGTAGCTCAGTGGAGTGAGTCAGGCCTAGAGACAGGAGGTCCTAGGTTCGAATCCGGCCTCAGCCACTTCCCAGCTGTGTGACCCTGGGCAAGTCACTTGACTCCCATTGCCCACCCTTACCACTCTTCCACCTATGAGACAATATACCGAAGTTAAGGGTCTAAAAAAAACAAAACAAAACACATTTACTTATCTAACTAGGCTCATACAAAGTTGAGAAATTTGTTCTTTAACCTCTTATGATTTAATAGACTAAAAGAGACAACAGTTATCATAGAAAAGGGAAAACAGTAAAAAACAAGGACATTAATGTTACCATTAAAAATATCAGACAGCCAAAAAATTCAGTCCAGAGCCATACATAACAATGTTGTTGGCATGTACATAAATGTATACATTTTTAAGTTGTCCTCTGCTGCTGCCCATCACCACCAAGGCCCCCCCAAAATACAGATCCTATTCCCTACGTTTTTGAAATTCTAAAAACACTTAGAAGTCCATCTCAAATGCCAACCCCTCCACTTCACTTTCTCTATGCCTCTGTATTTTTAAAAAAGGAGTTTTCTTCCTTCTGCCTCCCTCTCTAACTTTCAAAGACTCCTAGGTGTGGTTCTGGAATATGCCAAGGCTATGGAGAGTCAAAGTAGCCTGAGGGGAAGAACACTGAAAATGATAATAATAATAATAATAATAATAATAATGGATAGGATCAGAGGTCCCACCCCCTCCTAGAGCTCTGACAGTATATATAGTCACAATGCAGAAAGGCACTGGGTTAGAAATAAGTTCCATCAAGTTCATTTAGGGTGAAGCTGACAATACTGGCTAACCTGGTGTAGATAGTAAATTCAATTTTTATAAATGTAAATCTTGGCCCTAGCAATGTGATTCTCTGGACAAATCACTTAAACTTTATGGGCCTCAAGTTTCTTCATCTGTAAAACCAGAGATTTGTAAGGATGACCTCCAGCTCTAAATGTAGGATCCTAGGATCTTAGAAAAAGAGGCTTAGAATTCATGAAATTCTTATGTTTGCTACTTGGTAACAACAGAAGAAAAGGAAGCTTGCATGAAAAGGCTTGAGGTGGGTGGGAGAGTAGGCTGTTCTTTGTTCCAAGAGACAGTGCAGTTTTCCTAGGATCCCAGTAGATGCCTTTGGCTCCAGCCCAACTGGTAAGAAGTCCTTAATGAATCCACCCTCTCACTTTACATATGAGGAAATTGAGGCCTAGACAGGGAAAGACTCAAACCCAAGTTCTCTAGACTCCAAATCCAACTCTTTTCACTATACCAAGCCTGGGAGAGGTCGGCGAGTCCTCAGTATAAGTTATTTCCAGGGATTGCTCCTGAAGTAGCAGACACATACAATCAAGCTACCAAGAAGCATTAAACACCTGATATGTTTCAGACATTGTGCTGGGAACCATAGATACAAAAGACAAAAATGAAATTGTCTCTGCCCTCAAGAAGCTTACATTCTGGAGAGGTGGGAAAAATAAATGGTGAATGAATATATACCAAATATAATAGCATCTATATAGCACTTTAAGGATTGCAAAATACCTGACAACTCTAGGATGCATATGCAATTATTATCTATCATCCCCACTTGCTAGAGGAAAAAAGTGAAGCAGATGAAGGTGAAGGGCTTTGCCCAGGGTGACGTAACTTAGGTGTCTGAGGTAGATTTCAACCTAAGTTTCACTAACACCAAGCCCAGAGCCACCATGCTATCTAGGTGCCTCATATTTACAGAAAATAAATGCAAGGTAATTTGACTCAAGAAAGCCAATCTGGAATCCCATGGGAGCCTCAAGTCAATCTATTTGTAGAATATCTTTGGGATAGAGAAGAAAATGTATCCCCCTTGTCTGCATCCCAACCCAAGCAACTATGAGTTGGGGAATCTTATACTAAAGGTACCATTAGTAACTGGGAGGAAGTAGCTAATGACCCTGGAGCCTCAGTGGCTGAGAGAAGCATTGGAGGAATAGCTATATCAGAAGTAAAAACAGATACCAAGAGGGACAGTTAAGTGGCTCAGTGGAATGAGAGTCAGGCCTAGAAACAGGAGGTCCTGGGTTCAAATTTGACCTTGGATACTTCCTGGCAATGTGACTCTGGGCAAGTGACTTAACTCTCCACTCTCCACTACCTAGACACTTACCATGTCTTGGATACAGAGGGTAAGGGTTAAAAAACAAACCAACAAGCAAACACATACCAAAGACAAACTAGACACACAGAGGGAAAGATTAACTTCAGGACTCTGCAAGGGTACTAAGCCTTGGAAATAAGCATAGGGGCTAAGGAGAACTTTGTGAGGAATAGAGATGAGTTTACACTTTAGCTACTTGTGTTCTCTTAAGTTTGAGTTCACTCCTTCCCCAAGGACCTTCTCTGTGCAAGAACAGAATGTGCTATTAGTTTTGGGGAGATATTTCTGAAATTAGCTATTCTTGTATACTGGCTTGGAGGGGGAAGGGAAAACAAGTATTTACTTAATGCCTTCCATGTGCCAGCCACTGTGCTAAGAATTTTTATAAATATTATCTCATTCAATCCTCACAACAGCACTGTGAGGTAGGTACAGTTATTATAGACATTTTTTATTTGAAACCAAAGACATGTTAGATTTGCCCAGAATCACATAGCTAGTAAATATCCGTGGCTGGATTTGAATTCAGGTTTTCCTGACTCCATCAGCAATCTATCCACCACAACTAGTTGCTTAGTAAATTTTTGTTGTTTTTCAGTCACATCCAACTCTTCCTGAACCCATTTGTGGTTTTCTTGGCAAAGATACTAGAGTGGTTTTCCATTTCCTTCTCCAACTCATTTGACAGATGAGAAAAACAAGAAACAAACAGGGTTAAGTGACTTGCCCAAGATCACACAGCTAGGAAGTGGGTGAGGCCAGTTTTGAACTCAGGAAGATGAGTCTTGCTGACTCCAAGCCCAGCACTCTATCCACTATACCACCTACCTGCCCCCTGCTTAATAAATATCCTTTCTAAAAGCTAACTATTGTAGCAGTTAGGTAGCACAGTAAATAGAGTGCCAAGCCTAGAGCAGGGAGGAACTGAGTTCAAATCTGATCTCACATTTTCCTAGCTGTGTGACTCTGGGCATGTCAAACATAATTCTGATTGCCTAGGCCTTGCTGATCTTTTGTCTTAGAACTGATACAAAGAAAGTAAGGGTTTAAAAAAAAAAAAAAAGCTAATTAACTCTGGCTGAAAATCAATAGAGGGACATTCTGGACAGAGATCATGACAAGCAGCACTAGAAACCTGACCTCTCATAGGGACCCAAAAAGTCAGCCAATCTAGCCTGCCAGGATGAGGGAGAATTGGAGAATTAGCCTTGAAGGAAGTGCTACACATAAATACATAGAAGATGGAAGGTAACCAAACTTAGAGATGGCTATCAGAGTTCAAAGGACTCCTGTGGAAGGTGGCATATGATCTGCATCTTGAAGGAAGTCACTTTTTTTACCAAAGTTACCCTGATGTGACTACCGAGAGTGCCAGGGAGAACATGAAGTAACGGAAAGAGAACTGCTGCATCATGCTAAAGCAGGTACACTGCCTCTGCTTGGCTTTCAAGACTGTAATAGTAACAGCTAACACTACTACAGCACTGAGGTTTGCAAAACACATCTCATTTGGGTCTTACAACAACCTTCTGAGATTTTACAGGTAAAATGAACATCCTTTTCTAAACAGTGAAGAAACTAAAGCTCAAAAAGGTAAAGTAGATCAATAAACACTTATTAAGCACCTACTCTGTGCCAGGCATTGTGCTAAATACTGGGGATACCACAAAGAAAGCCAGACAGATCCCAGTCTGAAGGAGCTCACAAAGTCCAACGGTGGATTGAAAACATGTTAAACCATTACATATGAGAAAAACACAAAGAATAAATGGGAAGTAATAGCCGAAGGCACCAGCATTAAAGGGGTTTGGGAAAGCCTCATAGAAGGTGGGATTTTAGCTGAGACTTAAAAACAGGTAAGTCAGGTGGCAGAGAGAATTCTAGGCATGAGACAGCCAGCAAAAATGCTCATAAGGTAGCTAGTTATATATGGAAGGCAAGATTTGAACTCAGGTCTCCCTGACTCCTAGACCATAATTATCCATTCTTCTCCATTGCCATTCTTATATTTCCACTTGACCGCCTTACTTTCTACTATTCCTAAACGCACAATTCTTTCTGGCTTAGCCAACCAGTCTTGTCAGTCCTTCACATACATTTAACTCATTCCCAAACTTTGTCTTCATTTAAACTCTCCTTTATTTGACTGCCTACTCTCCTCCTCTGAGGATCCAATCTATTGAAGTTCAACCTGAATTCAATCTTTGAAGCCATCGTCTTTTCTTCAGGCTAAGTAGTTCCTAGTTCCTTCAACTTATCCATAGCACATAATTTCCAGAATTAAATCATGTAACTCAGCCCCCTCTTTCTACAGAAGTAACTTTGACCCAGGGAAAGGACTTAGAAACCACATAGATTTGAGATGCTGCCCCCGGCTCAGAAAAATCAGTGGTTTCTAGTGTCTAGAAAAGAAATACAAATTCTTTGGTATAAGGTCCTCTATAATTTAGTTCCCCAAAACCACTGCAGCCATTTCATCCCATTTCCCTTCACTAAGTCTATATTCAAGTGAAACTTAACTGCCTATTCCTGAACACTCCCTATTTCTATAGATTTGCAGATTGTCCTCTATTCCTATAATGAATTCCCTCCTCATTCTGCTTCTTAGCATGGGTCATACTTCATGACTCACTTCAACCATAAACTCTCCCCTCTTCATGACACTTTTTCTATTTTTTCTTTTCTCAGTTTTTCTTATATTACATTGATGTGCACACTACTACGACAGACTATAAGCTCCTTTAAGTGGATACTAGCTTCATCTTTTTGACTTTTTTTTTTTTAATTTAAAATTTCCCTAGCACGCTCTTAAAACGTGTTTAGTTTAATACACGGTGATTAAAGGTTTATAAGCCAAACCTATCTAACCGTACGGCAGCAGTTCTCCAAGGAAATAACATATCACTATTCTGCTGGGAGAATACGTGTTGGAATATTTCCCCTCCTCAACCCTTCTTTCTAGGTGCCTTGGTTTCTTCCTGTTCCAGCTAACTCCCCGTATTGCCTGGAGCAAAGCCCGTACCTGGATTGCAACTTGCCTAAAGATATGAGGAAGAGATTGAATCAGACAATCTCTAAAGTCCCATTCCCTGCGCTCACAGTCCGGGTTCCAAATCTCTTGGGAACGAGAAACAAGATACCCTTTTTTCCTGTGGGAGATGGCAGAAGGCAGGGAGCAGCGGCACTCGGCTTCCCCTATCAGTTTACCGAAATGTGCCCCATGCCAGCGCAGCAGTTTGGGGAACCGCGATCTCCAGCAGGTGGAAATCTGGGCCCAAGCTCCACTCCTGGAGAGAAAGAAGCCTACAGTTCCAGACAAGGAACCTCGGGTACCCAGCAGCTGACCTGCGCTGAAAGGCTCCCCGGGGTGCCACGTGGGGGTGCATCCAGACACTGACCAACCTGCCCGGAAGGCGACATCGCCTGCCCCTTCCCTCTAAAGGCGTCTTCCTTTCCACCGCCTCCGCGAAGGGCAGCACTTGACCTACGGCTCCTAACCCACTCCCCTTGCGGTGGCGGGCCCTCGTGGGGCGGTCACTAGCCTTGTGGTCCCTTAACAGTGAATCAGTAGGCGCCTTAGAAGAGGCCGGGATAAGGGAGGGAAAGGGGTGGGCCTCACCCTCAAACGTGCCCACAGCGGCTCAGGCCGGAACCCCCAGGTACTCACACTCCGTGAGAAGGGAGGAGAGCAGCGACACGTTAGTCCCAAAGCCAATCGGGCGGGAAGCGGCGGGGAAAGGGAGACTAGGGCGGTAGCGCACGGGAAATGAGGACCTGGACCCTACCAACCGCCACTGCACTGGATGAAGGGGGGGGAACAGGAAATTCTGCCCTCCCTCCCCCACCCTCTGCCTAGGCCCGAGGATGCGACAACCCCGACCCCAAGATCGCGAGAGTAGAGTGTGCTGGAGAGTGCACCGAGTCTTCCCTCCAGCTCGAGGCCGACAGATAAAGAACGACAACCCCCTCCTCCCTCCCCTCCAACTGAATGGAATCGTCTGTCATATAGCTATGGTGGCTAAGGAGGAGGACCGGAGGGGGAAACCTAAGGGGCGGAGCTTCTATGCCGCGTGCACTGCAGCGCGGGCCAGGAAAGGCGAGGAGCACTAGAGGTCTAGACCCAGGAACAAGCGCAAGTGTGGGTGGGGCTAAGGCCAAGAACCCCCGAAAAGAGTATAAGTCAGTCTAGGAGGGGGTGTGGCTAGACAGATGCGCTTGCGCAGTTGCCGAGCCAAAGTCGGTGGTGAAATGAGAGATAAGTCTATGCGCCTGCGCCAGGGCGCGGGGAGAAAGGAGAGCGAGAGTGAAGAGTTTGAAGGGTGGGGTGAGGTTGATGCGCCTGCGCAGCGGTGGCCTGAGGCCGCCTGGCCCGTCCCTTTTCTCCGTCAGGGGCGCTCTCTGGAGCTAGGGGGAGACAAAAGGAAAAAGACGCGCAGGCGGGTGGCTCCCCCTCCCCTTCTCCCTCCTCCCCCTTCTTCCTATTCCCTCCTCCCCTTTCTCTATCCCCTCCCCCGCGGCTCCCCGCCCATTGCGCGCGCGTCCCGCCTATAACGCGCCCGCCCCGGCCGAAGGCGGGTGGGCGGACGGGGCGGCCCCGCGTATATGGCTTCCAGCTGCCCCCGTCGTAGCTGCGGCCCGGGCTTCTCGCCGCCGCTGCCGCCTCCATG
>NC_058130.1:702518244-702572009 GCF_016433145.1 Gracilinanus agilis
GCTGCGGCCCGGGCTTCTCGCCGCCGCTGCCGCCTCCATGTACCCTGTGGGGCCCCCCGGCCCAGCCCCGCTTCCTCGCCGCCGGCGGCCCCCGGCACCTTCCCGGCCGGGGCCTCCGCTCCTGCCCCAGGCGGTGGGGGAGGAGGAGCCTTCGCCTCCGGCCCCGGGTCGGAGTCCCTTGCCGCCAGTACCCGCAGCGCCCCCGGGGTCGGGGGGAAGCCCCGGGGCGTCAGGTCTGGCCGTGAAGATGGCCTTCCGCAAGGCCTACTCAATCAAGGACAAGCTCCAGGCCATCGAACGTGTGAAGGGCGGGGAACGCCAGGCCAGCGTGTGCAGGGACTTCGGGGTGCCCGGGGGTACCTTGCGTGGCTGGCTCAAGGATGAGCCTAAGCTACGCTGGTTCCTGGACCAGCTGGGTGGAGAGGTGGGCACCCAACGGAAGAAGATGCGGCTGGCCAACGAGGAGGAGATCGATCGTGCTGTCTATACCTGGTTTCTCACCCTGCGCCAGCATGGCATCCCACTCTCTGGCCCCATCATCCAGGCTCAGGCAGAGGCCTTCGCCCGCCAGATCTATGGTCCTGAGTGCACTTTCAAGGCCAGCCATGGCTGGTTCTGGAGGTGGCAGAAGCGCCATGGCATCTCCAGTCAACGAATCTATGGTGAAGCAGAGCCACCCCCTCCACCTCCAGCCTCAGCTCCATCACTGCCCACTGTTAAGACTGAACCAGACCTCGTGGGCATCGGAGATCATCCCTCACCGATGCCACCCCCAACCCCTACTGATGGAGGCTATGGAGATGAACAGATCTACAATGCTAATGTCACTGGACTCTACTGGAAGTTGTTGCCAGAGCAGGCAGCCCCACCTGGGGAAGGGGACCCTGGAAGTGGAGGGCGGAGGTGGCGAGGGGACAGGGTTACAGTGCTATTAGCAGCCAACTTGACTGGCAGCCACAAGCTGAAGCCCTTAGTGATTGGGCAGCTGCCTGACCCACCCAGCTTGCGACACCACAATCAAGACAAGTTTCCTGCCTCCTACCGCTATAGCCCTGATGCTTGGCTTAGTACCACACTGCTCCGTGGCTGGTTCTTTGAGGAGTTTGTTCCAGGTGTCAGGCGCTACCTTCGGCGCAGCTGCCTGCAGCAGAAGGCTGTCTTGTTGGTGAATCACCACCCTGGGCCCAGGCCACCAGGCCCACGGCCACCCTCCCCAGAAGAGAGTGAGGAAGCTGGTGAACAGCCAAGAGCAGCTGGTGGTCTGGGCCCAGGGCCAGCCCTTTGCCACCCTGAGGAGTTGCAGACCCCTGATGGTGCAGTTCGGGTGCTTTTTCTATCCAAGAGTAGTGCCCGTGGTAAGATTCCAGCACCCCTGGAGCAAGGGGTGGTATCTGCCTTCAAACAGCTGTACAAACGGGAGCTGCTACGGCTGGCTGTTTCATGTGCAGGTGGCTCCCCTCTGGACTTTGTTCGAAGCTTCATGCTGAAGGACATGCTCTATCTGGCTGGTCTGTCTTGGGATCTGGTCCAGGCAGGCAGCATTGAGCGATGCTGGTTGCTGGGTCTCAGAGCCGCCTTTGAGCCGCGTCCTGATGATGAAGAGCAGTTGGTCCAGCCCCACCCAGGAGCCTCTGGGGAGGATGAGGAGGCAGAGGAACACAGCAAGGTCCTCAGTGACCTAACACACTTGGCTGCCCTCACTTACAAGCGCCTAGCACCTGAGGATGTGGCAGAGTGGCTGCACCTGGACGATGGGGCCCCAGGCTTGGGGGAGCCCCCAGAGGGTGGGGGGGAAGAGGATGAGGATGGGGGAGGTCGGGAGCATCCCCCTTGTGGGGGCTTCCCACTATTGGCTGGTCCACCCCAGGGGGAGGAGGAGTCTGGAACAGGAGGGTCATCACCAGTGCCCACAGCTGGGGAGGCCATTAAGGGTCTTGAGACAGCTTTGCGGTGGCTGGAGAGCCGTGATCCCAGGGAGGTAGGACCTTTGAAACTAGTGCAGCTTCGATCCTTAATCAGCATGGCTCAGCGGCTGGGGGAAACAGGGCCCTAATTCTGTATCTCCTGATGGCCACTAAAGGGGCAAGACTTAGAGAGTAAAGAGCCTAGGACCCAACTGACCCCCTTTTTACTTTGGTACCTTTATAGGGGTGAGTTAATTGGCTCCTATTCCTTCCCCTCTCCAAAATTGTGGATGCCCCTGAGGAAGCCATGAGCCTCAGAGATGGCAGTGGGAGAATGATACCCTACTCTCAAAGTCACCAAAGGGGACTAGACTGGTGACATTAGGGTCACCGCCAGTAATGGGCCAAGATGCTATTCTTTAAGTCATCAGCAAAGAAGCACAAGGTAGGAATGTCAGGGGGAAGGCAACTTCAGAGGACAGTTACTTAGGATGGGGTAGCAAAGAGCCATCTTAGCCAGTACCCCCCTTATGCCCACACGTGTCTATACTCAGGAGCCCAAGAGGCTCTATCAGGGAGCAGCTTTCACTGTGTTCAAAACCTTAACCTTTCTTAGGCTCCCTGAGCAGTTCTCTTTGAGGGTGTGTCTTTTTTAATGCCACGTGTGATATATCCACCCCCTCACAAAGAAGGCCTTTCACCCATGTTCCCTCTTCACCTTCCAGCACTCTTCTGAGTGGGTTCCCACTATATCCTTACCTTCCTCTCCTTTTTCCCTCTCTTGTCTTCCCAGTCACATGCACTGGATAAGGGCCTGCCTGTTCCTCCTCTTGATGGAAGGAATCTGTGAGCCCTGGTGCTGGGGTTAGCTAGGGCTTGCTGTAGCTTTTTAATCTTCAAAATGGGGGGGAAAAACTGACCACTTTTTTTTATATACATATATACATATTAAAAAACAACACAAAACTAGAGCCAGTTTTATAAGCCAGACCATGGAAGGGGCACCAGGGCCAGGAGCTGGTAAGGACCTGGCTCTAGACTGGTCGGGGAGAAAGAAGGATGCCCTTTAAGGGAGAGATTATGAATCTGCCATCCTTAGGCAGGCTTGGAAGGTGCCAGCCCTGAGGTGTTAGCTAAGCTGCCCTGGGGGTTGAGTCAAGAAAGATCATTCACATGAACAAGTCAAGAATGTCTGAGATCACTCATGGGTTTGAAGAAGGGTTTTTTAGTCTGGCTCTGAATGGGGAGAATTCTGTAACACCTAGGCTGTCCTAGGGAATGAACATAGACCCCAGGATCCCTAGTTTCTGTAACCAACTTGGGTTGTAGATTTGTTCAACTTTACTTGGTCTCTGGTTTTTGTGAAAGGGGTTTTATGTGTGGTTTGGGGTTTTTTTGGTTTTTTTTTTTTTTTTTTGGTTTTTAAAGAAAAATTAACACTTTCAACAGTTTTACTATAGATTATTGGAGTGTCTGAATATGGGGCCCCCATGGGTCTCCTTCCAGATAACTTGAAAATAACCCTTTTTGTCCTGCATGTTTGTGGCAGTCAGCAATGGCACATCTTCCTGAGTGTGTGCAAACTTTGTGCCAACCATTGGCTTTGGGAAATTATCCAGTTTCTCTGTGATGACATCCTTCTAGGACTCAGTCACTGAAATTTTATAGTGTCAGTGTCTGGAGGTGAGAATGGGTCCATTGGAAAAATCACTATTGCCTTATTAATGTAATGGATTCCTGGTGGGGAAAGATCCTTTGATCACTCACTCTTTGTGGGTGGACCTTCTATCAAGGTAGTGAATCTATTTTCAAAGTTGGGACATGATCAGACCCAAAAGAATTCAAAATTAACAAGGGACTAGGGTTTGGGTAGGATTTGGTGTGAGTTTTGGGGAATCTTGGCAGCTTTTGTTAATCTTCTGAGCAAATATTCTAGAAAGAACTGGAAAAGGGGAAGAAAAATGTCCTTCGTGCCTCTTGTGTTTGTGACATTTACACTGTCTGCACTATAGTCATGAGGCCTAACCTGAACTACTGTTCAGTATAACTTAGTTCTAGCCCGGTGTGGGGATAGGATTTAAAGAGAATTTGAAAGAAATCTTGTCTAGTACTCACAACTATGTGGCCAATGTCTTTGTAGATCATTTTAGGCACTTAGTAGATAGCAGCTCCACTCAGCTGGGGTTAATGGCTTTCTAGCCATCTTCTGGCCCTACTTCCTAATCTCCACCTCCAAACCCCAGTCTTCATTTACTCAATGGGGAACTTTGAAAATAAGGAGTCAGTGTGAAGAAGAATATATTAGAAACAGATGACCTTTTGGGAGGAAATTGAAAAATGCCTCACAGGTTCCTTTATTTTAGTCACGTCAGTTTTTATGTAATTCTTGAAAAGCTATTTTTCTTTGCAACCCAAGAATCTGAATCCTCCCTTTTGACTGTTGAAGAGATCAGCAAGGTAATGTCAAACACAGGGAAATAGTTTTGCAGGAGAAAGGGCATTTTGAGTGAAGACACCATCATTTTGGGGCTCAATATATCTAGTCTGCATTCAACAAAAATATATTAAGCACCTACTGTGTGCAGAGTCTTTTTTTGGTGCTAGGGAAAATGCAAAGACCCAGCCCTCTTGGAGCTTACAGTCTAGTACAGAGATAAGACACAAGTACAATTAACTATAATGTAAAGTGATAAGTAATTGAAAGGTACAAAGTGCATTGTGAAGTCTAAGTAATAGAAGAACCTTACCAACCAGGTGGTTCATGAGATTTTTCCTGAAGGAACTGACATTTGGATGTACTTCAGCTATAACTAGCATTCATGTAGCACTTTGCAAGGTTTGCATTAAGATATCACATTTGGTTCTCAGAGTAACAATCCTGAGAGGTTGGTGCTTTTATTTTAGCATTTTACCATTTTATTTTACTCCATTTTACCAACAAGGAAACAGAGTAGGGTGACTTGCCCGTGATCACACAGCTGATAAGTGTCTGAAGCAGGATTTGATCTTGGGCCTTCCCTATTGGGTCTTTAAAGGATGGATAGGAATGTAAACAAAGGGCAAGAGGAAGGAAGTTCCAAGCACTAGAGAGGAAGAGCACAGCGGCAGGAAAACAGTTGATAGAATTGTGTAGAATTGTGTCATTGGGATGAAATGTAGATGGGAGAAATAAGGGAGGCTGGCAAGATTAAACTGATGCCAGATTGCTTAGCCTCAGATGCCAGGGAAAGAAATTTGAACTTTGGTGTACAGTTGGAAACTACTGAAAATCAGAGGAGTGATAGAACCTAGTCTGTGCAAAGGAGAGATTCTTCTAGCAATAGGATGAGGAAGGAATGGGAGGGGAGAGAAAGGGAAGGTCGAGATAGCTGTTAGGTTATCCTAATGGGCCACTCGGGTAGAATGTAGGGTAGTGGTAGTGAGGGCAGAAGAGAGGCCAAGATGCGTGACATTGTAGAGCATTATGGAACTAAGCATGAGAAGTGAGGGATGGGGAAAGAACAAATAGGGCATCAAGGTTTCAAACATGGCAGACTATTTCATTATTCCATTTGAGGAGCTGATTAAGAATCTTTCCAGTGTTGCAGACCAGCTGTGGGAGTATTCCTAGCACTCCAAGCAGCCATGGCTATTATTTTGGTTTGGAACTGGAAGTCCAAACATCAAGTCCAAAATCTTTACAGTTGAGGAAACTGAATCCCACAGAGAGTGCCTAACGTCACACACAAACAGAAAAACGGGAAGTGAAAATTAAAGTTCTTCCCACCCAAATCCAGCCCTCCTGCTCAGCTTAGAAACTCAGAACCTGACTTAGCTGAGAAGCACTGGCAATCCGTATGAGGAATAATAGGATTTGTTATGAAGAGGTTATGGGATATGATGGGACATAACTTTTGTGATCCAACTACAAAACTTGACCAGAGGCATGAACTCAATGCTTAGCAGGAGCTAACGTCCCTGGGCTGGAAATTCTGGGTCAGACTTTTGATTGATTTGTCTTGTAATGACTTTTTGCTATGTGAAGACCTTGGAAGTGTAAGGATCCTTATTCATGATGAGCTTTTCATTATCTCTATAGTGTTTGTACATTCAAATCCCCCAACCAGTAGATGAAAAAGGTTGTTAAGCAGTGGAGGCATTCACCAAACTCTCCTGGTATCCTTGGTTCTTTACCTAAGCAGGCCTGGGCTCTGAGTAGTATTCACTGATTCAACAAACTTCTACCAAGTATAAGCAGGGGCAGTGTTGTCAAATGGAAAGTATGTTGGGGTTAGAGTAGGATGCCAGTTCTGAATCTGAGTTCTTCTATTTGCATAACCTCTTAGGAGCTATACAATGATGGAATTGGACTAGATAAGCTTTAAGGTCCCTCCTAATGATGGATCCAGGCCTGGAGTCAGGAAAACCTGAGTTGAAATCCATCCACAGACACTTTCTAGCTGTGATCCTGAGCAAGTCTCTTAATTTCTATTTACCTCAGTTTTCTCATCTATAAAATGAGCAAACCACTCTAGCATCTTTACTAAGAAAACCCCAAATGGAGTCGAGAAGAATCTGGACACAGAACGATAGGACTGAAATACAACGATAAAAACTGATCTTGTGAATTATGAATTCACTGAATCTGTTATAATTTAAAAAGAGAAAAAAATGTAATCCAAAGAACCTTGGATCAGTTCGGAATCTTGGCTGTGGATAATAGAGGACAAGCCCCTATGCCTTTCTTATCTGTAACATAGGAATAACACTACTTCCATTAACCATTTAAGGTACAAATTTATGTGGTATAATCTTATAAGGTATAAAATGCTATAGAAAAGCCAGCTGCTTGAACAAATTACTTCACCTCCCTAGGCTTTAGTTTCTCCAATTATTCAAATTAGGGAGTTGGACTGGCTTGAGATGCCTCAGCTTTAGGAGCTTGTCAGTTCCCTGAAGGCTCGGTTCCTGTTGGTGGAGACTGCAGAAGATGAGGTAAAGTGCCTCTTGCTGGCTTACCTTTTTTCCTCACTCCAAATCTTAGAAAATCCTAGAGAAGGGTATGACAGCATTAACAAAAAGAATTCAAGTTTAATCCAATGCATTATAGAAATGGAAGATAGAAAACAAAGATTATGGCCATGAGCTTGGCATCCATGTGCAGCTGGCCTGAGCCTCTGATCATTGAGTCATTTGGCAGGAACTCCCAGGAGGCATTAGCTGCAAAGATAAATACTGCCCTGCATTGCCAGTAGAATTCTCTTTCCAGAAGCCCATGCTAGAAAGAACCAATGTCAGGTTTGGGAAAAATCTAAAATTGAGTGTTAAAGGACTTGGGTTTGAATCCTGGCTTAGTTTCTCGCTACTTGTATAACCTTTGGTGAGTCATCTCCTCCTTTGGGGCTACATTTTCCCTCTCCAAAAAAACATGGTTAGACCAAATGATCTCTACAGATCCTTCCAACCCTTGTATCTTTGAGGTTAAGACTTGCTATATCTAGCCTCATATATTGCTAAAAATAATGAACACAGTATCCATATCAATGCTCTCTGGCAAAAGCATCTTTCTAGCCCAACAGAGGCAGAATTCAGAGATGCCATGTTTTGCAGGGTAGAAGTGGTAAATAGTAGAATTGGGAGATACTTCAGAGAATTAGTCCGGCGTTTTTATAGGAAGTTAGAGAAACTAAAGCCTGGACACTGACCCAGGCAGGCAAGTCAGCAGGGCTGGCATTGGGTTCAGTTCTTACTACTGATTAGGTTATCTTTCTGTCTTCTAGAAGTACTTATTAAATTCAAGGACTGCTCTAAAGTACTAGGCAGAGGGTGGAAGAAAAATTAGGAAAGAGGATTGGGGTGGAATAAGAATTTGAGACAGGAAAAGCCACTGATAGCTAATGACATCAGGAAGGGCACCTGAGTTTAACTTCAAAGGAATTTAAGGGTTTTAGCTAAGAGGCAAAGGGGAGAAGAAAACACATTCCAGACATTTCTGGAGGTTCCAATTCTGAAATTGTGCAATTGATTGTTTTTAAACCCTTAACTTCTGTGTATTGGCTCCTTGGTGGAAGAGTGGTAAAGGTGGGCAATGGGGGTCAAGTGACTTGCCCAGGGTCACACAGCTGGGTGAAATTGTGTAATTGGGAAGAAAGCTGTATTCTCAAGACTACTCAGCAATTTGGTGGTGGAGTCAGGACTAGACAGCTTTGGTCTTCTGATTCCTAGAACCCACTGATGTTTCCCTACCCCCGATATTTCCAAATTTTTCTTGCGGAGAGGAGAAGCATCGAAACACAGACTATTCCTATTGTAGCTCTCAATCATCTTCCTCTAGCTACTTGGCCTTGCTACAGTTTATCAACTGAAGGCATTCTTGAACACACCCTCTCAATGAGAGTTTAGCCTGACAAACCTGTGGAGCATAAGACTTGCATGTACCCAATTATGCCTTCCCTCAGGGAGCATCCTAGCCAGAAGGAATGGGCACAGCACTCTCCTGGAGAGTTTAGGTAACCTGAAGTCCCTTCTGTTTTTTGGTTTTTTGTTGTTGTTTTTTTAGCTTAAAACAACCTGTTTCAAAGACCAGCCAAGAGAAGGCTAATCCAGGAGTTAGACTAGATGATGGTGCTTTTACTTCCAAACCCTATAGGGTAGGATACCCAGTAGGAGGAGAACATTATAAGGAGGCAGATTTCAGCTCTGTGGGGAAAAACTTTAGAATGCTAAGCAGCAAAGGAATAGGTTCTTTAGGTAGTGAGTTCCTTACCACTGGAGATTCTGATACAGAAGCTGGATTGATAGTAGCCAGAGATGATGTGGAAGAGTCCTACACTTTTGCAATTCTATGAGCCAAGCACTGTGACCATCTTTCTCTAAGAAGGGGCCTCCTAGCAGGAATGCTAGGTAGCAAGAATTCCACTACACTTAAAGTGGAGTTTGGAACCCAACTCAGTTATTTGCCAAAACTTAAGAACTCGAGTCATCTCTTGGATCCTCAATTTTCCCTTCCATAAATCAACAAAAATTATCTGTCTTATGGCTCTAAAACCCTTATGACCTACAACTCTAAAACCTCATTTCCAGCAGCTCAGGGTGAAACTAAATCCTTTGCATCAAGCCTCCGCTTGAACTACTACATTAATAAAAATGTGTGACACTTGTATTAGCATTCTTTACACAGGCCACAATTCTATCATCTTACTTATCCTTACAATAGTCCCATAAAGTTGGTAGTACAATGATCTTCAGTCTTCCAATGGAGAAGAAGGAAGCTTGTGGTGTGCCCCCAGATGACACAGCAATAGAGATCAATCTTGTGATCCAACTCCAAATCCATTGTGTCTCTTCCCCCACCCTCAACTATACCATAGCTATCTCTGTCAGAGCCTCTGGTGTACTTGGGAGCTTGTTCCTGAGTGATGGCCCCTCAGAATCATAGCGATGCTCCTATGTACCCAAATTCTACTTTCCTGTCTTTCTATGGAAACCTAGGACAGGATCTTCTAGAGGGCTTTATTTTTAAACTCTTACCTTGTCTTAGAATCAATACCAAGTATCAGTCCCAAGGCAGAAGAGGCAATTGGGGTTAAGTGACTTGCCCAGGGTCACAGCTAGAAAGTGCCTCAGAATGGAACCCAGGACCTCTTGTCTGAAAGCCTGGTGCTCTATCCACTGAGCCACCTAGCTGCCCTTTTAAGGGGATTTAGCCAAACAATTGATTGCAAATATAGTAAGGACAGGACTTCTGGGCTAAGATGGCCACAGAGTAGAAGCAAGGGTCTTTTCCACACAACTAACCTATATAAAGCGCCTCAAAAGGGCAAATATAGCAAGGAATTGAAGGGAGCAAGGTAACATTAAAAACACACACTAGCCTTGGGAGGCCCTTGATTTTAATCCTCTATGTGCTTTTTTACTATCTATGTAATCTTAGCACACCAACTGTAAAATAAGGGATTTGTAGTCAGAGGCCTGAATTTAAATTCTGATTCTTGATATTTGGGGCATATCATTTAATAAGCTTCCTAAGCCTATAAAATGAGACCATGACTCTTAGATGACATCTGAGGATCCTTTCAGCTCTCAATCTCTGATCTGTGGTTCCCAGCAAGGATCTCTAAATTTTTAGGGCTGGTATTGAGGAAGATACTAGATTTCTAAGCAGTCAAAGAATTCAGAGCAGGAGAGACTATGGAGCTGATCTAATGCCCTGTTTCTTGTGTTATTAAGAAGCCCAAAGTGGTTGCTCCTGGAGGGTCTTTGGTAGGGTGAAAGCTGAGGAAGCAGCTTTGTGTTGTGGAAAGGCCATGTTTACAAGATGGCCAGCATGAAGCAGAAACCTAGGTTCTGGTCAGTTCTGTCACCACCTGTGTGAATTTGAGTAAGTACCTCCTCTTCATTTCCCTTTTTATTGTGAGTAGGTAATATATGGCCACCTTCAGCTTTAATATATTCTAATTCTGGCTTTGATAAAAGGTCGTTTCCCTGGGAATCCACCACTTCCCATGGCAACCCATTCCATTTCTTAAAAACTTGTAACTTGGGATACAGGCAGTGAACATTTGGCCACCTAGAACTTTTGACTGAGCAGGGATTGGTCACAATTTAGCCAAAAAGCCACATGACTCAGGACCAGAAGGGACTGTGGAGGCCAACTAATCTAAATCTTTCACTTTACAAATATCAACAAGGGTCTCCCAAGGTCACATGGTTGGAAGTAGCCAAGACAAGATTCATATGCAGGTTCTGCAAGTCACTGTTTCTACTCCACCACAGCTGCCTCAACAGCTTTGCTGGCCTCAAGGACTAAAAAAAAAAAGAGGAAAGCTAGGGAGCCATATGAAAGCATTGGGAGCAGAAAGACCATTTCTCTCTTCAGGTTCTGTTTGGGCCTGCACAAATAAGCCAGACAAGAATAAACTAATGCCCATTTCTATAGCTCTTTGTTAAGAAGAACTTTCTTCCCAATTTCTTTATGAGGTCAACAGGATAAGAATTCTTTCTATTTTATCAAAGAGGAACAGACTCAGAGGTTAAATGATTTGCCTCCCTTCATATCACTAGCAAATGAAAGATATGGTATTTGAACCTGTGTCTCATGCCAAGTCCAGTACTCTTTCTATTGTATCCCTCTGTGTCATTGAAAGTAAAATGATAGAATCTGAGTTGTAAATGACTTACAGAAATCCACCTGAAGCACAAACCTTAAAGACAGCAAATGTTGAGTAAATCTCTGATTTTTTCCTTCCCTTCTCTAAAATGGACTAGATGATCCTCAAGGCTCCTACAAGCTCAGACACTGAGGTTCTGTTTCACAGTTCAGATTTGCCCAAAGACCTGGTCTTTGCAGTGGAAGGTGGATGGAGTTTACAATTCTAATACCATCTGGCTGAAACAAGAACTATACATTATCCATGTAATCCTATTTGCTGGACTACCCACTAAAACCTTTGGCTTCAGTTGCTAGGGAGGTGCCACTGAAATTAGATTAGATCTCCTTAGGAGACATCACATGGCATACATGCAGCCTCCTGTTTCTCCCTCAAGGTGTGCAGAAAAGAGAAAATGTGTTGCCTGAGCTACAGGCCACGTGGGGCACACCAAAGATGCTTGATAAACATTTAACCAATTGCTTATTTGACTGCCATTCTTTTATGTCACCTGCCCCCTCCTCCCCAGGCTTCCAAGGTAGAATCATAAGATCTAGAGCAGAAGAGCCCTTAGGGATCCCTTAATCCAGCACCTTCATTTTACCAAGAAATGGGCCCAGAGAGAAGTAACTTGCCTAAGGTCACACAGGTTGCAGAGCTGGGATTCAAATCAAGTCCTCTGATTCCAAATAGAGTGCTCTTTCTACTTCACGAATGAATGAAAAAGCAGTTATTAAGCATTTACTATATACAAAGCACCGGGGATACAAATAAAAGCAAGCCAGTTCCTGCTCTCAAGATGCTTACAGTTCTAATGAGGGGACATAATACATACAGGTTGGAGCTGCAATTAAGAGAGAATGGCCCTGTGGTCCTTGGGGTACAGGAGCAAAGCATATAGTAATCCTTCTTCTGTCCTTGAACTGTTTAATAAGGCCAAGGGATCTGGTGTCAAGAATCATCATTTTCCAGGTCTTCAGTAGTTCAGAATGCTGAGGAGGCAGGGGCTACAGTGCCTGAAGAAGCAGTTATCAAGTCAGGTACACAAGAGTTGGTTCTATATAGTTTTATTTTCTGGGAAGAAGGGGGCTCCTATTCCTGGAGCTCTTGGTGGTGGTTTTACTTGAATGACACATGCTAGCTTTTATCTCTCCCCCAGGTGCTTTAATGCTTCATCATTCTATCTCACATTTCAGTTCTGCTCTTCTCCTACACCTAGTTTTAGGCATGATCTTCCTAACCAGCCCTACTAGAGGATGATTCCTATGATCTATTCCCCCACATCAGGCTTTCCCCCCCCCCCCCATGCCACTGTTTCCAGGTATTTCTGAGGCTGGATATTCTCTTGCAAGGATGTTAGGAGAGTGGGATATTCACAGTAAAACTGATTACTTGGTCATCCCTCACTGTAATGATTAAGTCCCTTAACCTCTGTGCTTCAACATCCCTTTATATAAAATAGGGTTAAAAATACTTTCAATTCTTTACATTACAAGGTTGTGAGGGACATGGTGTAAAAACAGAACCACTATTATTCAATTCCCTTTTTGCTCTTTTCTCCTATTCCTGCATGTTGGACTTACCCTTTCCCCCTATATGTCTTTTGCTACTCATGCTTCTGCTGCTAAATTCTTTCTAGTACTCTTACTGATAGGGTGGTTCAATAGAAAGAGCACAGGACATGTAGTTAGGAAACCTGGGTTTGTGTCCCAGCTCTGGCCTCATAGATCAGTGATGGCAAACTGATGGCACAGGTGCCAAAGATGGCAGGCTGAGCTCTGTCTATGGGCACCTGACTGCCTCCCCCACCCCAGTTCATTACAAGAAAGGCAGAGGGACTCCAGTGGAGCTGCTCCTTTCCCCCTCTCCTGATGAGGAGTGCCTGTTGTCACTGTGCCTGAGGACATTCCTTATTTCACCTACCCAGCAGCCCAATGTGAGCACTCTCGCTCCTCTGTGTGGGTGGGCTGGGATACAGCACTCTTGCCTCTAAAAGGTTTGCCATCACTGTCCTAGATCCTTACTAGCTTTACCTCTATGAGCCTGTTTCCTCATTTATAAAATAATCTTATCCTGCCTATGTCAGATTGTCTGGAAATTCAAGCTGTTTCTTTCCTATGCTGGTTTCCAAATGCTTTGGTAGGACAGAACTCTGTATTATGATCAATGGCAAGGTAGGACACAAATCTGGCTCAGTATGAGGAAAGAATTTTCCAAGACTCAACAAGTCTATGTGAAATGGACCTTCCATAGTTAAGGGAGGTAGAACCATTTTTCTAGAACTGGAAGAGCCCTCATTTTACAATTGAGAAAACTAAGGCCTATGGAGGCTCTGATTTGCCTAAGGTCACAACCATTGGTAATGCCTGTGAAGTATCTGGACATTAGGATGACCTCTGAGCTCTCCTTCAAACTATAGAATGTTATTCTCCACACACCCAGGCTAGGAGTTGGCTGCTGCTTCTGAAGGCTTGCATACATTGTTTAGCCTCACCCAAAGGAGTTTTTGAGCTGGCAGATAAGGAATACCCCAGCTGAGAGCAAAACTGTGGCAGAAAATGAGCTCAAGATAGTCAAAGTGACTCTCATCTCTTAAATGAGAGGGTGGGAGCTAGGGGATTTTTAAAGGCCTTTTTAGCTCTACAATTCCAAGTTCCTATGTTCAAGTTAGACCCTATCAGGACTACTGTTTAGTTCTAGATGCCACACTTTAAAAGGGACATAGGCAAGTTGGACTACTTCCTGAGGAAGATAACTCAGATGAGTAAGAAGGAACAGGAATGGTTCAAGGATTTGGACCACTGTCTTGGAAGAGGGGCAAGTTTATTCTGTGAAGCTGTTAAAGATGGAACTAGGTCTTAAGGGAGAAAGTTACTGGTAGGAAAGTTTCAGTTTGGAATAAGGCATTTTTAGGCCTTCCTATTGGAACTATCCCACAATAGGCTGTCTCAAGTATTAAACTCACTAGAAATGTTAATTCAAGAATTGGATGACCACTTGTCAGGGATGTTATGTGGAAAGGGGACTGATTTTGAACTAGATGATCCATTAATGCCCTTTAATACAGAGATTCCCTAATTTTAGGCAGCTCCCCCACCCCTTAATAAAGCATTGAGGTCCTCCTAGATACAAAGGGGAACAAGGTAAACTCTAAGGTATAGGAGGTGGGAGGCTCAGGGTATCACAATTTCCTACTACACATGTTTCCTGGAAGATGAAGACTCATCTCTAAAAGCCAATGCCTCTTCCTGAAACAGAATAATAAATTTGAGATGGAGGGACTTGGGTTCCAATCCTGACTGCTATTTATATGACCTCAGGCAAGCCATTTCCCCCTCTCATCTATAAATGGGAAAAGTTCAAGTAGATGACTTTTATGGTCCCATTCAGCCCTCAATTTATAAACTTGAGGTAGAATGGGTCTATCTGATCCATTCCCAAGTCCTCAGCAACTTATAACAAGTCACATAGGGACTAAGGCCACTATGTAATATACCACATCATGATCCAAGATTCATAAACTCTTCTGAGTTCTCAGTTCAGACTGACCCCCTTGAAATTTTCAAAAATCTCTCCAGATCAATTACTGAAGGCATTTTTCATCACCCGCCAAGCAGTCATGTGATTGATCATCCCTCAACAGATACTAGACAACCAAATTATTTCAGGATTTTTTTTTTTTATCTAGCTTAAATCTCCCATATTACCATGCAAGTCAATTTCCTTTTTGCTCTTCTACAACTATGGACCAAGAATTGGCTTTGGATAGAAAGTCCTAGTTTAAGTCTTACCTCTGACGCATCCTGGCTATCTGGTGCACAGCATTCCAGAGTGCAACCAGAACCAAATTAAAATGTAATTGAGGATAGGTAGCATAGTGGATAGAACACCAGGCCTGGAGCCAGGATGACTTGGATTCAAATTTGGCCTCAGATACTTCCTAGCTGTGTGATCCTGGGCAAGTCACTTAACCCCACCCATGGTCTAGCTCTTACCACTCTTCTGTCCTGGAACTGATAGTAATGATTCTAAGACAAAGTAAGGGTTTTTTTTTTAATTGATACTAATATAAAAGGTATGGATTTAAAAATGTAACTGGGAAATAGTTAATATGCAATAAAATATAGTAAACATTACATTTTAAAACTGAGTCAAAATGCAGCCACAGGGATAAGTAATTGGTGGGCCTCATTTCTATTTGAGTTGGACACCTTTTTGAGTTGAGGTAACTCCAAGATTGTGGGTTGCAGAGAAAGTACTTACATTTGAAACAAGTTTTCTTACTAGGTTCCCTTAAAACAATGATAAGAATCCTAGTTATCTATCCTAGATAGTCCCTTTCCTTTATCACAAAGGAAACTGGCAATTGGTATTTATTTTACATTTTAATTGATTTAGAACATTTTTCCATGGTTACATGATTCATGCTCCTTAACTCCCTTCCTCTCCCCTCCCCCCATAGCCAACAAGTAATTCCACTGGGTTTTACATGTGTCATTGATCAAGACCTACTTCCATATTATTAATATTTGCATTAGGGTGATTGTTTAAAGTCTACATCCCCAATCATGTCCCCATCGACCCATGTGATCAGTTGTTTTTCTTATGTGTTTCTACTCCCACAGTTCTTTCTCTAAATGTGGCTAGTTTTCTTTCTCATAAGTCCCTCAGAATTGTCCTGGATCATTACATTGCTGCTAGTAGAGAAGTCCATTACATTCGATTGTATCACAATGTATCTGTCTCTGTGTACAATGTTCTTCTGGTTCTGCTCCTTTTTCTCTGCATCAATTCCTGGAGGTCATTCCAGTTCACATGGAATTCCTCCAGTTCATTATTCTTTTGAGCACAATAGTATTCCATCACCAACAGATACCACAATTTGTTCAGCCATTCCCCAATTGAAGGGCATCCCCTCATTTTCCAATTTTTTGCCACCATGAAGAGTGAGGCTATAAATATTTTTGCACAGGTCTTTTTCCTTTTCTCTGGGGTATAAGCCCAGCAGTGGTATGGCTGGATCAAAGGGCAGACAGTCATTTAAAGCCCTTAGGGCATAATTCCAAATTGCCTTCCAGAATGGTTGGCTCAATTCACAACTCCACCAGCAATGCATTAATGTCCCAATTTTGGCAATTGGTATTGAAGATTAAATATATTAAGCTATTCTTCTGGGTTTTCTTTTTCAAATGAAAAAATTCTTACACACACCTAATCTATTTTTTATATATTCATGTCTTTTACCTTATCATTCCTTTTTGAATTTCATTTTATCTAGTTCCAAGAAACAATTTTCCCAGCAGTTCCAAAAGCTATGAAGGACTACATGTGGTTTCATTTCACTTCACTTTTCAATCTACCCAAAAGTGAGCAGTGGGATGAAAACTGGTATCATTCATTCATAGCCACATTAGGATGAGAAGACAGAAGTGGAAGAAGAGATTATTTTGTACAGAGGTTCTAATCTTGGGGTCTGTGAATTTTAAAAAAATATTTTGAAGGAGCAGCTAAGTAGTTCAGTGGATTGAGTCAGGTCTAGAGACTGGAGATTCTGGGTTCAAATCTGACATCAGACACTTCCTAGTCATGTGACCCTAGGCAAGTCACGTAGCCCTTGCACTTTCTGCCTTGGAACCAATACACAGTATTTATTCTAACATGGAAATAATTTTTTAAATTTGATTCATTTCGATATAATTGGTTTCCTTAAAAACATTCTGAAAACAGGACCATAAACTTCCCTAGACCAGACTGACCAAGAGATCCATGACACTAAAAAAAAAAAAAAATTAAGGAATTAAGGACCTCTGATTTAATCCAGTCCATTTGACTTTACAGATGAGGAAACTGAGTCTCAGGGGAGTGACTTGCTCAACAAAGTAAAAAGTAGTCTTAGTAGTTTACAAGAAAGAAAAGCTATGATGTGTCTTCTAAAAGCACCTTCCTAAGCCTCAATGTCTCAAAAGTAGAGTGAATCAGAAGATCCTTTGGTGTCCAAATGATGGCCAGTGGCACCTCTAGATACATAAACCTGTTCAAGCTGCTGGCTTGAGGCCGAGTACTCATGCAAGTTTATTCTATTCCAAGACAAAGTTCACTCCATTAATTTCTGGCTGGCTGGTCAAAGAGGGGAAATCTTGACAAAGATCAAACAGTTCAAGGCTGGTAGAGTTTAGATCTGAATGTTTATTTCTCAACTCAGTCCAGAGGTCTTTGAACTACTAAGTCCTACGGTGAAGTAGGGGGAAAGAGCCTGGCTGGGGGCCAGAGGGCAAAGGGCTGGGCTCCACTGAAAACCTCAGACTTCAAAAGATATGAAATTCAGTCTTAGTTTTTGATGTAATAGATGTCTGAAATAACTGTAAAATGGGGGTAATAACACTTGCACTGCCTGCCTCACATTGTGTCCCTAGGGAAGTGCTCTGCCAACTTTAAAAATGTTATTAGAGATAAAAGGTTTGTTCCTCAGCTCCCAAATCCAGAGCTTCACTCTAATTTGAGAAATGGGAAGATGCTCAGCTGCTATCTTTAAGGCAACCAGTGATTAATGATGTCATATATTTAGTTCTGTTATTCAAAATTTTTTCCATTTGACTTGGGTGAAGTAGAGCATGGTGTACAATTTAGAGACGACACAAAGCTGGCCATACATTTTGTACAGAAGCTTAACAAATCTTAACTAAAATGATGGGGAAAATATATGTAAAAAGGATAAATGTACAGTCTTAGATTTGGATTTTTAAAAATCAATAGTTTTGCTAGATATCAGTTTGTGTGAAAAAGACCCGGGAATTTTAATAGACTGCAAGCACCATAGGAGTCAGCAATAGGGGCAGCTAGGTGGCTCAGTAGATAGGTCTGAAGCTAGGTTGAGTTTTAATCTGACCTTAGATACTTCCTAGCTGTGTGACCCTAAGCAAGTCACTTAACCCTAATTGCCTTAGCCTTTACCACTCTTTTACCTTGGGATGGATACTCAGTATAGATTCTAAGACAGAAGGTAAGGGTTTTAAAAAAAAAAGTCAGCAATGAACTGGCACTGCACTCAAACTTAGGCTACATTAAGACTAATATAATGGTCAAAAAATGGCCAGCATTTATGTAATGCTTAACTATATGCTAGTTGTGCTAAGCACTTTACAAATATCTCATTTGGTTCTCACAACTAATAATCCCTCACAACCTGGGATTATCCCCATTTCACAGATGGGGAAATTGAGGCAGATTAAGTGATTTGCCTATAGAACTGAGAGGTATCTGAGGCCAAATTTGAACTGAATTTTTCATGATTCCAAGCTCAGTACTCCATCTACCACACCAACTAGATGCCTCAAAATGAGAAGAGTAGGGGGACAGTTGGGTGGGTGGCTCGGTGGATTGAGAGCCAGGCCTAGAGATGGGAGGTCCTAGGCTCAAATCTGGCCTCAGACACTTCCCAGCTGTGTGACCCTGGGCAAGTCACTTGACCCCCATTGCCTAGCCCTTACCACTTTTCTGCCTTGGAACCAATACACTGTATTGACTCGAAAACGGAAGGTAAGGAAGGACTTAAAAAAAAATAATTAGATGATTAACAGTTCTGCTGTATCCTATCTTGATCAGACCCTATCTAAATTATTAGATTCAGATTCAGTCCAGACCCATAGATTTCAGGAAGGATATTAACTAGGGCATATTCAGAAGATGGTGACCAGTATGGTTAGAGACAATGCTAAACTAGAGCTAAACTTGGAAGATGGAAGTGGTTGAGGAATAAGGTTATCTTCCAAGTATATACTGGAATATAATGTGGGAAATTAGAATAGAGATCCAACTAGGAGAAATGAGTGGGCACTGCAAAGACATATTTTGACTCAAGGTAATGAAATTTCCAATGAGTCAGTACTCAAAGAAACCTTAACAGTTCACCTAGTCCTATTTTATAGAAAAGGAAACACATGTGATGTAACTTGTCTGAAGTCATACAGTTAATAGCAAATGGAAGAGTCAGGACCTCAACCCAGGTTACATTTCTTTTTCCATCTTGCTATGTGTATTTAAAGCAAATGCCAAGTTGCAAGAGACGTCAGAAGTCACTTGGTCCTACCACTGGACCCAATTCAGAAAGGAGCTCAACCCTTCTAGAAGATGCCCCACTAGGTAGAAACTAAGAAAATTTCCTCTCCTTTCCCTTGCCCAAAGCAATTTTAGCTCCTACACAAAACAAAGCACAAACAACAAGACCAATTGAGTTTTATTAAGGGCAATTTGCCTTGAGATGAGAAAACTTTGGATCTGTAAAATCAACTGGTGTATAAACTTGGGGATCTTTTTGTTCCCTACATGTTAGGAGAGGCCTTGGGAAAGCAGGGACTGGAATGGAAAAGTGCTGACTATCCTCTTTCACTAGACCTTTGGAAGGGATCCTGATGCAAAATTCATTCTGCCCCACACAAAACCTATGAGCCTATGAGCAGAGTGGTACAATACACTGGAATGTGCACTGGGAGAGGATCAACCTGGAGTCCTTTTGTGTGGGGAGGGAGTGAGTGATCAGGGTACACATTCAAGGAAAGGGGCCTGTGTCCAGGGAAGAAAGATGCCAGCTGGTTTGAGCAGGTTGTTTCTGTTCACAGCTAGGAGGTCTCCCTGCACCCACATTATTAGCTCTCACAAACTCCAGGGGAGGAGGAGCAAGGCTGGGGAAGGAGATAGCTGGTGCTCAGGATCTCTACTGCTTGGTTAGCTCTTGTGCCCGGCGGGTGGCAGCCTCCACAGCATTCATTGCAGCAGCCCGTAGCCCACCCTGCTCCAAGGCATGGAGCCCATAGATGGTAGTTCCCCCAGGGGTGCACACTTCTGACCGAAGCTGGGCAGGATGCTGTCCACTTTGTAAGAGCAGTTTGGCTGCACCCTATAAGAAGAGACCCTGGTTAGAGTAATGTGGTAGGAAGACCCTGATCAAAGTGATGAGCCAGCCATTGGCTTTGCCTCAATCTCTGCTAATTTTTGCAATTATACCCTCACCACTTTTGATTCATTTTAAATACAGTTGCCAAGTTCCTAGTATGTGTAAGGAAGGCACCGTGTTGTATACTGGGTGCCTTCCATGTCTTCTGTTCAAACTCTCTACTCTTTCTTTCTCCATTCTCATCATCTTGCCCATCACTACTTTGGTAAGACCTAGAACTGCAACTTTTGGGCAAGCAGAAAGGCTACTGTCTGAATCTTGAGCAAGCTGTTAGAACAAACTCACCAGAAGTGTTTGGGCAGCAATTTGGTGAGCCAGGGAACTCGGCATTCCCAACTTGATAGCGCCTTCTGCAAGAGCCTCAGAGAACATGCAAACCTACAGAGGCATGACAGGAATAGATGGTTATATAAAGCAAACATTTCAAAGTCTTCAAAACCCAACACAAAAGAAGCTTAAGATCTTTTTGGCATAACCTGTTATAACTCATTGTGAGAGTAAGCCATCTGTCTGCCAAGGCCATTACACTACAAAGACCATCCTACTCATTAGATCATGGGATTTAGAGGCATGGGGGACCTCCGAGATCACTTACCATCAGCTGCTCATGTTACAAGAGGAAGAAACTGAGAGATCCAGAGTTGACTTGTTTTTCTCTTTTTATTTGTATTCTTAAAACTTAGCATAGTACCTGGATCATAGAATGCACTTAATAAATGCTTCTGATTACCCAAATCAATTCAGCAAGCATTTATTAAAAATCCTGTTATGTGCCAGGCATTAGGGATACAAATAAAACAGTCTTAAAGCCAGGATTCAAACCCATGCCTTAATTTCCACAATTCCATGTTATTTTGGCTTATAAATCCAGACTCTCATCACAAGCTATGAAACAGAATTTTGGGAAGAGATTAGCTTCAAACTATTAGATAGTGCCAACAAATCCCCCCCACCTCCACCCCACATAATCTGATATCAATGGATCACATGGGCAAATGTAGTTCAACAGAATACATTCAATCAAATGTATTCTATTATATACAGAAGGAAAGCCCTGTTTGGTGCAGATCCAAAAAGATATAAGATCCTACCATTGGAAGGCATAGTGATTCTACAGCACTCACATAGGCTACACCACTGCCACTGAGGCCTGTGTGGATGTTGATGTAGGCCTCTGGTACTTCCTCACACAGACCACAAACAGATAAGAGTTTTTGCAGGTATTCAGTTTCACACTTCTCAGCATGGCGGCCTCGAGCCATTACTACTGCACCCTCCTGGACTCTGCAAGGTAGATTGGGCATGATCCGGAGCACTCTCGATCTTGGAGGAAGCAGCTACAAAGAAAAGATAAAGATCACCAGGAGAACTTTCAAACTGAGTTGTAAAAAAATTCTTCTGGTTGGAAGGAACCACCTACTTCCACTGATATTTGACAACCTCTACAACTTTACTAATAGGCAATTATCTAGCCACTGCCTATAGACCTCCAGTGACGAGGCAAAAAATACTTTCCAAAATAGCCCACTCCACTGCTGAATAGCCATGGAAGAAAACAGGTGCATTTCAAGATGTCTCATGATAAACATAAAGTAGAAGCTTCAATTCAACATAAATGTAGTATCCACAGAATGGGATTGTTCTCTGTGGCTTCTTTACCTGCAGTGCCATGTAAGTACTGCATTTAACACCAAACCAAGCTTTCCCTTTTCTGCCTGCTAAGTCAAAGAATAGTTCTGCCCCATCTAACCTTTGGGATGAATTATGAATAACTTTCCAGGCTTCAAGTTTTTTGTTTCTTTTTTTTTTTTTTTGAACCCTTATCTTTTATCTTAGAACTATATTAATTTCAAGGCAAAAGGCCAATAAGGCCTAGGAGATGTGTATCAATTCCAAGGCAGAAGACCAATAAGGCCTAGGCGATGGGGGTTAAGTGACTTGCCCAGGGTCACATAGTTAGGAAGTGTCTGCAGCCAGATTTGAAGCCAGGACCTCCCATCTTCAGGCTTGGCATTCTATACTCCAAGTCACGTAGCTGCCCCTAGGCTGTAAGTTCAGTAGCAATCAGTCACTGGAAGGCCTTGCTATGATTATAGTGTGATATGATTCTTCCTTCTCTCTTCTGTGGCCTGGATACCTCACATAAAAACTGAATTAACTTGAGTTTTGTGTTCTAAATGGTCAGGAGGTGGAAACAGAGAAAAAGGGGGAGATTTGGATCCAGTTGTCAGCAGCTAGACATGAACGGTGAAAACACAGGAGGAACAGAGTCCATTCTAGGACTAAAGCCATTTCCATAAATCAAGGAGAAGCCAAAACATATCGCTATTACCTTCATGTTAGAAAACTGTGAGGAAAGGAAGGAAAGGAAGCTATGTTGGAAAAAAAAGGCTAAGAACACTCACCTTCTCTAGAGTGTGCAGAGAGACACCAGCAGCCACTGAGACGATGACATGCTTCCTGGTGACAGCAGGAGAGATTTCAGCCAGAACAACAGGCAGGATGTGGGGCTTGGTGGCAAAGAAAACTATGGAGCAGTTCTGAAGTACTTCAGTGTTGGAATGAGTTATTTTACAGCCTAAATTCTATTCCAAAGATAAAAGCCAGTTGATATATATTTATATAGTGCCTTTAGGTTTGCAAAATGCTTTACATATAGTAGGTACTTACTAAATGCTTGTTTGATCTTTTATATAAACCTAGCAACAAGCCTTTGCAGTAGGTGCCACAGATATTATTATTCCTATTTTACGGATGAGCAAACTGAAACAGAGAGGTTAGGTAATTTGCCCATGGTAGTAACAGTGTTGAGTAAACCCAGGTCTTCCAGAGTCCAAGTCTAGAACTCTATCTACTATACAACACCATGCTAAAAAAACAAAAGAGATCCCTGACCGGTCAATTTAAACTAGATGATTATGCAGTATAATTAGATTAGATTCACAGATCCTTAGGTGTCCCCAGTAGATAGAGTGAAGAGATATTTCTGTGCCACTACCTCCTTGAATGAGAGCACTGTGTAGTAAGTTTCTAGCTGTCCCTTATCCCTAATAAGACAGAAATTAACTATGATTCTCAAGCATTCTGATATCCCTGGCATGAAATCAGTAACAAATTTCTCCCAGTTACAGATCTGACCCAACTTTCCATTACAAGGCTTTACATAAAGATGAAAAATAAAGATAAAAATCAAACTCCCCAGAATGCCTGTGGTTCTGCTTAGGAATGAGCTACAATGAACTCATTTCCAGTCCTAAGTTAAAGAAATCAAATGAAGCCAATTTCCTACTACTCTATCTATTTTTCCCAGGGCTCTTAACTCACCTGAAAATGCCATAGGTTCTTGTCTGATGGAGCACTGGCCAAGATATTGTTAGCTTCCACTTTTCCTAGAGAAAGAATTAAGGACAGAGAAGAGAGCGGTGAGGCAGGGTGGGCTCTGAAGCACTGTTAAGAGAGACTCTATAAGACTTTTTAGTTCAGTTCTTGCCAACTAACTGGCAAGATGCTTTCCCTGGCTTGACCCATTTCCTTCTATTCAAAATGAGGGAGTTGGGGAAATCAATGTGAATGGTGGAGAGAGTATAGTGCCTAGGAAGCCTGGGTTTGAGTCAAGCCTCTGACACTTGCCAGCCATATGACCAAGGACAAGTCATTAAATCTATTTTAAGGGTCCTCATCTACAGAAATGGGGATTCTTAGAGCACCTATCTTCCAATGAGTGTTTTTTTAAAAAAAGATTAAAACGAGGGAATTCCATCCACCTCCAAAAATTATGTGATTTTTGTCATATGGGCCTGGGGTAAGGCTCCGAGAAGCATTGACTCAGAGTCAAGAAAGCTTATAAGGTAATTACTGAAAAATCCCTACCACTAGCCTGTTTCCTCCGGTAACAGGGACAATATTCAGTTTTTTCAATGGAGGTCCCAAGAATTTCTCTCCTTTCTCCTTCTCTCTCTCCTTCCTTCTTTCCTCTTACCGTCTTAGAATTGGTACTGAGTATCAGTTCCAAGGCAGAAGAACGGTAAGGGGTATGTACAGCAAGTGGGGTTAAAACACAGCTAGGAAGTACATGAGGCCTCCCATCTCTAGGCCTGGCTTTCTGTCCACTAAACAACGTACCTTCCCCTGAACTTGGTTTTTAAGAAATATTTTGTTACAGCTCAACATAACTGGCTTCCTTTGTAATTCTGCATATTTTGTTTTATTCATTTAAAAACATTCTGAAAAGGAGTTTAGTTAAGGCTTCACCAGCCTGCTAAAGGATTGCAAGACACAAAAAAGGGTTAAATGAGAATCCTGTTCTAAACCCTCACAGAATGCCACCTGCTGGTCAATATGGGAATATGTTTTTGTTTTCACATGTTTTTTCTTTTTTTTCCAATGGGAGGAGTGGGAGAAAGAAAAAAATAGCTGCCATTTTAAAAACTAAAATATAATTATAAACTTAGACTAAAAAATGCCAGTTGCTAGTACAATTTATCTTTTAAAAAAACAAACAAACATATTTTGGCCTGGAAAGTTGAAGGTTACCACTTTCTCCCCATTTTACAGATGAGTGGAAGTGGCCTGCCTGATGCCAATCACAATTTGACATTTTCCCCATTGAGAAAGAAAGAGGACCAAAAGGTACTCTGAATGACTTAGGAGAGGGTCTTTGCATCTTTGTATTTTGGTCTGACTACCCCTGTGATTTCAATGGGAGAGGGAATTTCCAGTATCGAAACTCCTCCCTATGTAGATCAAAATCTGTTCCTACACTTAAAGAGTCTTAGTTGCCTGAAGCATTGAGAGATCAGTGAATTGCCTAGAACCACAAAGCCAGTATATATTTGAGCCAAGACTTGAACTCAGATCTTCTTGAACCTGAGGCCAAATGTCTTTCCATTCCACAACTCTCTTTAAAATAAATAAGTGGTTCCTCAAATTATATACTATTGTTTATTCTTTTTTTTTTCCTTTGCTGCTTCTCTGAAGAGACTGTAAGATCGAAGAGACTGTAAGATCCCTATTGGGAATTGTATGGTCTTGGTATCCTAACTCTGTGCTTTGCATACACACACATATATGTAGTAGATGCTTAATACTGGAAATAATGCCTTGTAACAATGGCTAAAGCAATCTAGTATGGTGGGAAAAGCTCTGGATTTGAGAATTAAGTGCTTTGTATTTGAAGCCTGATTGAAATCCACTAGCTTTGTGACCTCAAGTAAATCACTTCTCTTTGGGTCTTGTTTGCATTATATGTAAAATGAAGGCAATGATTTCTATGCTACCTACTTCACAAGGTTTTTGTAAGCAAAGCACTTTTAAGAACCTTAAAATGTTGCAGAAATATTAAATTAGATTCAGTTTGACTCAAGCCAGATTAACATTGCTGCTTCTTTAGTGTGTCCAAATGCTGTAATGTGATAGGATGGAAAGAGCATTAGTAGCCTTAGAAGCCACAAGACCCAGGTTTGAATCTCAGCTCTACTACTGTGAGAATAAACTTCTGGGGATCCTCTAACCCAGTCCAATCTTGGAAGAGTCACAACAATAAGCAGGTGTCACAGAATCATGTATCTTAATTTGCCAGCATGGCAGGCAAGATCCCTGAACAGTGCAAGTCAGAGGATGTGATGTATGGGGTTTGAGATAAAACCTTGGCCAACTGGAGGATCTTGGGGGAAGGTTAAGACTGAGGTGGAAAAGCTAGCATGCGAATCAAGCTCACTCTCTGCCATGTTTTGGGCTGGTGAAAGGAGCTCTCCTTCAGCTGTCCACATACTTATCTATTTAAGTCATCTCTGACAAGCTACAGGTTGGGCTGGACCATGCCAGGCTGAGAATCTGGGCACTTGGTCTTTTGGGCTCTGGTCCCTTCCTGGACCCAAGGCCACTCCTCAGTTGGCTTTAATTTGTCTGGCCTGACCATATGGGTAGCTGGGTCCCCTGACTGTGAAATGGACCAGGGCCCATGGAGAGTCTAGGACCTGATGGAGTATAAATAACTTGGCTGGGAACTTTTTAAGTTAGATAGACTGGAAACTTTCTTTCTTTCTCTTTGCTAATACTTATAAATTTAGTATAAAGTCTTCCAAGATTAATTTTTATTCATAACCAACTACTTGTAACTACACGCAAGTCAGGTGATCTATCAAATGTAAAAAGGGGATACCATTTATATGTACTTCACAGACATAAGTAATATTGGAAAGCATTTTGGAAATTCTAAACCACTAAAAAATTCTTAATTTTACTGATTTAACTTTTTTATTTGTTTAGATATTGTCTCCCCAAGGAGACTATAAGAGCTAGCTCCTAGAGAATATGAACAAGAATCTCCTATGCTTTAAATTTTCTCAAGATAGCTCTTGATACTTTACCCATAATAGGGTTCAATAAATATCTTTAAAATTTCTATTGATGTTGTTTCTTATAACAACATAGTTACTCCAAAGTATCCTTTCCCTTCCCCATTACAGAGAGACACTCCAAATGACAAATAGTGCTTTTTTGTCACAATTGATTGATAAACTGAACAAGTCTGAAAACCTGTGCAATGTGTAACAACTGGGCACCTCCAAACAACCTCCGCAAAGGGGTAGGTTGGGAGTGTCTTCCCATCTTTCTTCATTTACATTACATTTTATCTTATTAGTTCACTTCGTAGGATTTTTTTTTTCTTTCTTTTTAACTCTTACCTTCCGTCTTGGAGTCAATACTATGTATTGGCTCCAAGGCAGAAGAGTGGTAAGGGTAGGCAATGGGGGTCAAGTGACTTGCCCAGGGTCACACAGCTAGGAAGTGTCTGAGGCCTGATTTGAACCTAGGACCTCCCGTCTCTAGGCCTGGTTCTCAATCCACTGAGCTACCCAGCTGCCCCCCACTTCGTAGGATTTTAAAAGATGCTGTTTAACATGAATAAATGTTGGGTTTGAAAAATAATCTTTACAAGTATAAGATAGGGTATGGTTAGAGAGTAGTTCATCTATAAAAGATTTGGGGGAGTTGAATGCAAGTTGATTTAAAAATGTGATATTACAATTCCCATGGGTTCCATTATCATCTTTATGCAGATGGTTCTGAAATCTTTATATCCAGTCCTAGTCTCTCTCTTGAGTGCTTCCAGGCACTCAGAAAGTGTTACTACCCCTTTTCTCTCCCTCATTCATTCCCCCTATTTCAAAATAAAATCAGTTTCAAAGTCTTATGGATTCTACCTCTATACCTTTAACACATGTCCCCTTCTCTTTAAACAAATGGTTCCTACCTAACTGGTCTGCTTCCAGACTTTCCCCTCTCTAATCTATCTTCCACAAAGCTGACAGATTTAATATTCTGAAAATATGGATATTACCATATATCATTTTCTTATTCAAAAATATTCAGAGGTTCCCTAGTATTATAAATACAAACTCCTTAGGCTGGTATTTAAGGTCCTCCACAATCTAGCTTCAATCTATTTTCCAGACTTACCATTTCCTTTTATATACTAACATTCTAGCTAAACAACTACTCCTAACTTGGCACAAGTTTTCCCAGTTCTATGTCATTGCATAGCTTTCCTCCATCTCTTTTCAGCTCATCTCTTAAGAGTTTCTAGTTTCCTTAAGGTTTGGCTCTGACTATACATTTCAAGAAGTCTTTCTTTGATCCTCCTCCACTCCATTATTAGTGTTCTCCCTTTTCAAATTATCTCTTATTTGCTTATCTACATAAATCTTGTGTAGAGATGTAACCTTGTTGAAGGCTCAGATTATTTCATTTTGGGGATTGTAGTATGAGAGGCCTTCAATAACAAAACAACAAAAAGGCTAGTTTGATACTGGGCTAGGGAAATGATAGTTCCACTATACCGTACAAGTACAAGTCCAGGACAAGTATTGCAGATGTGGGCACATCACATCTGAAATAAAGTGTTCAGTTGTGGAATTGTGGGAGTTACATTTTTGGACAAATTGTCCAGAAGGAGGTAATTAAGATTGTGGCATTCCTTCAAATCATGCCAGGAGGATCTTTAGTTTATGAGAATGGGAATTCTTTTTTGGGGGGGGGACTAGAAAAGAATAAAATTATAGGGAACATAATAGTTACCTCCTAATATTTAGAGGACTTTCTGAAGGAAGAGGTTAGGCTTTTTTCACTTAAACAGAGGTCGGGGCTGAGAGAAATTAGGTAGAAACTGAAGAGGTAATAATCTGGCCTCGACCTTAATTTTAACTTCCTAGCAACCAAAAGACGCTGTCCAAAAGTAAATTGGGCTGCCCTACAGTGCGTAGCTTCCCACTTGTTCAGATTCGGGTTGTGAAGTTTCTTCCAATTTGAGATTCTGTGATTAAGAATGTCTCAAGATGAGACGAACAGCTTTGAGAGGTGGAGCTCGTTAACCCAAGGTAGGGGAATTGAGAAGTCTGGTCACATTGCCCACATGGAGTTTGTGGTCATCTGATTTTGAGATCCTCCAGCTGAGGCCAGCCGGGCAAGGTCGGGGAAGGGAAAGTCAAGGCGTGGTGCGTGACGAGTGGGGTGGGGGTTGGGAAGACATGGAGGAATCTCCGTCTCTCTCCCGTCTCCAGCCCTAGCCCTGAGATCATTACCTGACACGATCATGCCCATTGCGATAGCTTCGGCCATGCGACCTGCACCCACGAAACCGATTTGCATCGGGCCTTCCGGCGACCAAGGCATTTGAGACACTGAGGATGCCGTGGTAGGAATGGTGGTCGCCGATGGAAACGGCGAAGACGCAGTTAGGTGTGGGGCAGACGCTGACACTTTCGTTGACGATGCCGCCGTAGCTGCGGCTACAGCTGCTGCAGTAGCCGCAGCGGCTGCCGCTCCCGCCATTGCCCTCCGTGGCAGATGGAGAACATGAGCTCTGGTAGATCCAGACCACGAAGACCAACCGCCGCCAACCGCCGTCAACTGCCTCACCGGCTCCGCCCCCTCGCGCACTCCGATTGGCCCTTCCGGTACCCTTCGCCCGTCGCTGATTGGCTTGCTAGATCTTCGCCTCCCAGCGGTTCCTCTACATTTTCTTCATTCTTTGCTCTAGAGGTCCATCCCCAGGCTCCGAGGATTGGCTAATGTGGTCCTGTTCTTTTTGAGGATTGGCTTGTATTAGAGAACATTCTTTATCCTTCCGCTCCGTCCTCATTCGCCTCTCATTTAATGCACTCCTTTTGTCTAGGTAGGAGGTTGGATACGTCATTCCTTACCGTCATTGGAATGGCCCTTTGAGCCCTCATATCTGATTGGCTGAGGTCGGTATCTACCTCTCTGACAGCGAAAAGCGGAGTGTTTGTGGGGCATGCTTTGCACCCTTCGGGGAAATTCTATAGGGTCTGGTTTTGCTGTTGAGAGGTACCTTGACCTTTTGTTCCTTCAGATGAGTTTTGTTAATATTTTTTCTTGGTCTATACAGTAGTCCTATGGAAGTTTGCTTGGTATGGCACTAAATTAATTAATTAATTTACATAGTAATGTCATTTTTACTCTATTTACTCAGCCTACTCATGAGCAATTAACATTTCTTCCTTTATTTGTATAAAAAATGTTTTATAATTACAGTCAATGCTCAATGTTCCCAAAAACTGGTGCAAGAGTAAAAAACAGGAATGTTGATACATTAGAACCTATGGGAAATAAAGGGTTAGTTTCCCAAGACCATCAAAAGCAAATCATTTGCTAGAGATTGTTGAAAATACACTTTTTTTTGCATAGTTACTTATAACAAAACATTAATTTTGATTAAATGCATTTTTACTAATAAAGTAGCCATAAAATAACCCATAAAATGCAGGGGAGAGAAGAGGCACTATAGGACTGGACAGGGAGGAGCAGCAATGTCAGAAGAACCCCATGCTAAAAAAAAAAAATAAAAAAGGGCAACCTGCCATCTCTAATCTCCTTTTCAGCTTCATGGTTGAATTTTTCGCCCCATGAAAAACACATTCTTCTTTTGAGATCCTCCAAGCCTAATAGAATCATATCCAGGTCTTCTGGATTTTTTCCCTTATAATATTATGCTTATTTTTGTAAGGTAGGTTTGCAGTATTTTTTCCTTGACAGTGGAGCTCTAGATTTTAGCTACAATATTCCTGGGAGTTTTCATTTTGGGGTTTCAGGAAGTGACCAGTGGATTCTTTCAACTTCTACTTTCCCCTGTGATTTGAAGATAGCATAGCAGTTTTTTAGTTTCTTGAAATGCAATGCCAAGGCTCTTTTTTGTTGTTGTTCATGGCTTCCAAAGAGACTGGTATTCTTAAATTATCTCTTCTTCATCTGCTTTCCAGGTCAGTTGTTTTTCATATAATATATTTCACTTTTTTTTCTATTTTTTTTTTAAGACTTTCAGCTTTATTTCTTATTATTTCCTGGACATTAGCTTCTATTTGGCCAATTCTGATTTTCAAGAAGTTCTTTTTCTTCAGTGAGGTTTTGTACCTCTTTCCCCAAACTGTTAGTTCTCTTTTCTTATCTTTTAGTTCTCTTTTGTTTAGGTGTTGGGTTTTTTTTTTTTACATCTTATAACTTAAATATTTTTTCAGTTAAATATAGACACAATTTTTGATAATTGTTTTCTGACATTTTAGGATTCAGATTTTCTTTTTCCCTTTCTTTGACCAGTTTCCTCTCCAGGTGGTAAATAGTCTGATATAAGTAACACCAGTACTTTCATGCAACTCACATTTCCATATTGCTCATACCATGACAGAAGACACATAGCACACATATAATAAAAATCTCATGAAGGAATAAAGTGGAAGATGGCATGCTTTGATCTGCAAACTGTCTTAACAATTCCTTTTTTGGGCTGTGGATAACAATTTTATCATGAATCTCTTGTGGTTATTTTGGAAACTTGCTTTGCTAATAATGGTTTAGTTCTTCACAGCTGATCATTGATATTGGTTGTATTTCCGTTACCATATACTGTTATATAAATTGTATACAGTCTATACTGTATACAGTGTTCTCCTGGTTTGGCTCACTTCACTTTGCATTAGTTTATATAAGTCTCTCCAGGTTTTCCTGAACTCATGTTGTTGTCATTTCTTATGACACTATAGTAATTCATTACAACCAGCTACCACAACTTGTTCAGCCATTCCCAAATGATGGACAACTCCTCATTTTCCAGTTCTTTGCCACCACAAAAAGCTGCTAAAACTATTTTTGTTCAGATAGGTCCTTTTCCCTTATCTCTGATATCTTTGAGATATAGACCCAGTAGTGATATTGCTGGGTCAAGGGGTATGTGTAATTTTGTGACCCTTTACGTCTGGTTCCATACTCTCTAGAATAGTTATATCTGTTTATATTCCACTAGCAGTGTATTTGTGTCCCAATTTTCCCACATCCTCTCCAACATTTATCATTTTTGTTTTTGGTCATGTTAGCTAACCTGGTGGATATGAGGTGGTATCTTAGAACTGTTTTAATTTGCATTTATCTAACCAGTGGTGATTTAGAGAATTTTTTCATATGACTATGGATAGTTTTAATTTCTCTGAGAACTGCTTGTTTACATCCTTGTCTAATCTTCAATTAGAGAATGCTTTACATTTCTTATAAATTTTTTAAAAAACCTTCAACTTCTGTGTATTGGCTCTTAGGTGGAAGAGTGGTAAGGGTGGGCAATGGGGGTCAAGTGACTTGCCCAGGGTCACACAGCTGGGAAGTGTCTGAGGTCAAATTTGAACCTAGGACCTCCCATCTCTAGGCCTGACTCTCAATCCACTGAGCTACCAGCTGCCCCCATTTCTTATAAATTTGACTCAGCTCACTATATATTTGAGAAAATAAGGCTTTTGTCAGAGATACTTGCTACAAAAATTTCCTCATATTTGTTGTTTTCCTTTTAACCTTGGTTTGCATTGGTTTTGTTTGATTGAAATCTTTTTAATTTTAATGTGCTTAAAATTATCCATTTCATTTTTTATGTTGTGTAAATGGAATTAGCTCATCCTCATTCATCATTTAGACTCTAGCCATCACAAATAATGTCACCCCACCCAATTTAGAATTAAGTGGGGAGGGGAAGGTCTGTTACCCAGACGTGATAGTAAGTAACAAATCAAAAACAAGGGACTGCCCTTTGGGCAATCCAAAACAGTTTTGAGGCTGCCATTTGTCCACTTGAAATTGGAGGTGAATGCAGGAAGTATGAAAGATGCTATCTTTTAAATTTAAAAATTCTTGTGGAGAGAGGTTGGTGCCTTGAACTTGGTGTAGAAGGATCTCTGGTGGGACCTCTGACTACTTCCCTCTGAATTGTCACGTGGGTAAGTTAGGCTGACTTCCTTTCTCCTCCCTTGGCTTTTCTGGAGACTCTACCCTCAGGGAGGCCTCTCTTGCCTCTCTAATTGTAAAAGGCCTTGTGGCTAGAAGCCTTGTTTAATTAACCTCTGTGCCCCTCTGCTGGGCCTCTAAATTTCTTACCTGGTCCTGACCTCTGGTCTGGGCCAGTTTCCCTCTCTCAACTTCCCTACCTTCAACCTTCCTAATTATAAATAAATTTCCATAAAAGCCATCCTGACTTGGGTCTATTTTAATTTGAAATCGAGTTAATCTGATTTCTGGCAACCATACCTTAAATATCTAGTTTCTCCTCTTACAATGTTCTCTGTGTCTTGTTAGGTCATACATTCTTCCCTTATCCATAAGTCTGACAAGTAAACTATATAATTTGTTAATAATCTCACCATTTATTTCTAGATCAAGTACTCATTTTGGCTTTATCCTACTATATGGTGTGAAATGTTTGTCTGTGCTTAGTTTCTGTCATACTGTTTTCCAGTTTTCCCAGCAGTTTTTGTCAAATAATGAGTTCTTTCCCCAAAAGCTTAGATCTTTGGGTTTATCAAACACTGAGGTGCTATGGGCATTGTGGTATTGGAAATTTGGGAGTCCTTGAACTAATTTTTAGGTCCCTGATCTAAACTTCCTGTGGACATTTAGATCCTTTACTGTCATATTGGCCAATCTGATAGGTGTATGGTGGTATCTCAGTGTTTTAATTTGCATTTTTTTCTATCTCTTGCTGTTGTTTGTTTTTTTTTTAAGTCTTCATTCCTTTTAGAAAATTCTTTAACTTTGCTAGAAATTCTTATTAAGATTTATGTCTAAGCTGCATTTTTATTTTGAGGATTTATTTGTAGATATTTTCAAGTTATTATCTTCTTCTGTGTTTGTGTCTTGAGCTTCCTTGTTGCCATAATAGTTCTTTATGGTCATTTTCTTTTTTTATTTGCTGATTCTTTCAGCCTCTTTCTTGATTGCAGAATTTGTTAGTCCTGGGCTCTGCACACTTCTGAGGGGAATGTATGGCTTGCATCCTTCTGTTGCTTTTATAGCTATCTGGCAGCTTACAAGTTTTTGGTGTTCCCAAATGATGTAATCTCCCAAAATGGAGAGAATTGTCCAACACCTTCCTGATCTGAACTCTGCAAATTCCGGATATAGGTTTGGGTTTGTTGGTTTGTGTGTGTTTCAGATTCTGCAGGTTTGGAGCAATTGAACTGCTAGCTCCTCTTTGGTCTGGGATATCTGCTGTGGTTATTCCATGATATGCTTACATGCTGGATTAGAACTGGTTACTGATCAGATCTTGAGATCAGAGCCACACAGCTACATTTCTGGATTTATTCTTTGCTCAGGACTCAGCTTTGATTCAGGCTCGTGATTATTCCTCTCTACCCTGATTCTCTGATCCAGAATTGGTTAATGGCCAAAAGGGTACCATTGGCATTGATTCCTATACCCAGGGATCCCCTAGGATCTCTTTCTGTTCTGGTACTTCCTGCTCCAGTGTCTACCTTGGCCCTCTTTTCCTCCCAGGGTGCTGTAATGCTCCCTCCTATGTTACCTTAGGCCCCATCCCCAATATCTACAAACTTCTGTCTCCCCAAATTGTTTTGGAGTGGTAAAATGATTCTCTATCACTTCCTCTTGACTTTCCCAATCACAATTCAAACTAATGTTTTCTAGGTCATTGTAGAGAAGGTATGCTGGGAAAGCTAGGCAAAAATGCTTCCTTTCATGTTACCATTGTAAACCCCAGAAATGATTAATGTAAATTTTGATAAATTATGAAAACTTTCTTTTTCTTTTTCTCCATCTTTCTTAAGGTTCTTATCAGTTTTTTGTTAAGGAAAATAATTTCCTCTCCTTTTATGAAGTGGGATGTTTTTCCCTTTCCTTTTATCACTCTGTACATTTAATAACCAAAGCAAACAGCTGGGGGCTGTAACTAGCAGATTTTAAAAAATATCCAGTTAGAGGACTTCCAGGGGCAGGGCCAAGATGGCAGAGTAGAGAAAGTACTCAGCTGAGACCTCTCAACATTCTCCTCAAATAACTTTAAAATTGAATTCTGGAGTTTAGAACCAACAAAAAGTTGGAGTGAGACATCCTTCCAACCCAAGGAAACTTAGGAGTTCAGAAAGAGAGATCCATGACACAGGGGTAGAGGCTGGCCAGGAGCCCACATGGATGAAACATTGGTGGTGGAACTAGGTGGTGGCAACAGAGCTCCCAAGGGAGTAATCTTTTTGACTTTTAAATAATGATATTTAAATAAATATAACTAAATAAAAAATAAAGTAAAATAAACACATTTAAATTTAGTTGTTTTAATTTGAATTACTCTAATCAATAGTGACTTGAAGCATCTTTTTCATATAATTATAGATAGTTTTAATGTCTTCCTCTGAGAACTACCTGTTTATATCCTTTGACCATTTTTCAAATGGGGAATGCTTTTATTCTTATAAATTTGACTCAGTTCTCTATATATTTGAGAAACAAGGCTTTTGTCAGAGACACTTGCTAAAATTTTTTTCCAAATTTGTTGTTTCCCTTCCAATCATGGTTGCATTGGTTTTGTTTGTGTAAAAACCTTTTAATTTAATGCAATCAAAACTACCTATTTATTATTTTTTTTTTGGTAATATTTTCTTTGTCTTGTTGGGTCACCTGGGGGTTAATGAAAAGAATGATAGACTTGGTGTCAGGAAACAAAGTTTCAAGTCCTACTTGTATCACTGATTGGCAGAATGACCTTGGGTGAGTTACTTCACCTCTCTGGGCCTCAGTATTTTCTCTTGTAAAATGGGACAATGATCTTTACTACCTGTCTCACAAGACTCCTTCAAGGCTCCAAATAATGAATGCAGAACAACTTATGATAGAGAATGATAATGATGATGATAATGGAAGTTTTAGACTGAAAAACTTTTCTAAGTAGGCACTTAACAAACATCTTTCCCCTCATTCCATATAGATTTTTTAAAAAATCCCTAGAGAACAAAACTATAACTTCCTTTGTTAAACGTATTTGGGTGAACCACAGTGCCTTCTTTCTCTACTATTCCTCTACCTTTTTCTAGAATACAATCATCTCCACTTGTGGGGCCTCACTGGAGATGAAAAATTAGACATCGTTCACACTGTTAGCTGTTCATGCAGGGAAGGTTCTCTTCTAGTTATAAACCTATGATGATGCAATGACTTTAACACTGCAACCCAAGGATGAGAGAGGTTAGATGGCATGGTATAGGTAGAGTCCTGGAGTTAAAGGGACCTTGGTTTGAAATCCAGCTACTTTTGACTTCCTAGCCTTAGAAGTGAGAAATTTCTGTCAGAAGCCAATCACCTAGTCCATGGTATTACCAATAATACACATATATATACATGACATATCATATAATATATGTGATATTGTAAATATATAAATGAAGCTGACTTTAGACCACTTTATAATAGCTGTCAAGTATTTGAAGGGCTGGCATGTAGAAAAGGAATTAGGCTTGCTCTATGTAGCCCCAGAAAGAAGAACAAGAATCAAGATGGCAAATTTAGGCTTGAAGTTAAGGAAAGTTAAGGAAAAACTTCCCACAATGGAATAAGTGGAATGGGCTGCCTTGTAGGAGATAAGGGTACCCCTGTACAACAGAGTTTCAAATGAAAGCTAGATGACCTCTTGTCTGGCTCCTTATCATGGGGATTCTTTTGGTCCACTACAGATTGAACTGAATAGCCATTGAGATCTTTTCTAGTTCTAACATTTTGAGATTTTTTTTATTCAGTTCCCAAGAGGGAGTGAGAGGGAAAGAAGGAGAGCAAGAGAGAGAGCAAATGAGTGAGATTTTTCTCATCTATTTTCCTACCTTGGGGTGGGAGTGGAGAAGGAGAGAGGAAAAGAGAGGAAAAGGGAGAGCAAGAAAGAAAGTGAGTAAATGAGACAGATGTTTTCTCATCTATTTTCTAGGGTCCAAATTCCACAAACATTTTATGAAGAACCTATATGCTAGGCAGACTTGAGGATAGGAATCCTATCACAAAGCAGGGCAGGTTTCAAAACAATAGATTTCCTTCCCTTTGACCCTCTCCTCCCTTCCCCCCCGGGTTGACAAATTAATATACTGGAAGGTACAAAATGATGTGTGACTCAGTGAATGAGACAGAGAAAATTTTCTTCCTTCTTGGCCTCTACTGAGGCTTAGTCTTCTTATAAAAGTTATCAAGGAAGATGGTTTTAAGGCATTATGACTGACTTTTAGTGTGGATATTCCCACTGTTAAGTTTAGATTCCAAATCATCCATGTTTGGGTATGTGGTCATTGTGAGTTGCTATATTTAAAAAAAAAAATCAATGTATGGCCCTCCAGGCAGGCTAATCTTCTGATGCAGTCTGTCATGTGCCTCTGCAATCAGGTCAGATTTGTTAGTTTGTGCTCTTCTGGCATTGGCATCCCATTGAGAGGCCAGGGTCACCTTCATCTTGCCACCAGATCCTGGAGTAGATGGGGCATGATAAGCACTATTACTTCCATCTAGTCTTTCTTTTTCACTCTTCTTGCTACCATCACTACTTATGTGTTTGGCCATACTCACTTCTCACATTCCTTTTCTTCAAACACCACCCCACCCCACCCCACCCTTATTTAATAGGAGATCACCTAAAGATCTCATTTCTCAAATACATAGAGAAATGAGACAAATTTATAAAAAATGTCATTCTCCAATTGATAAATGGTCAATAGGCAGTTTTCAGATGAAGAAATCAAAGCTATTTATAGTCATAAAAATGCTCCAAATCATTAAAATAAAAAACAACTTTAAATAAATTAAATTTAAAAAAATAAAAAATAAAAAACTCTTACCTTCCATCTTAAAGTCAATACTGTGTTCTTAGGCAGAAAAATAGTAAGGGCTAGGCAATGGTGGTTAAGTGCCTAAAAGGTCACATAGCTAGGAAGTATCTGAGACCAGATTTGAATGCAGGACCTCCTGTTTGCAGGCCTGGCTCTCAATCTGTTGAGTCACCTAATTGTCGCCTCTAAGTCACTCTTTTTTTTTTTTTTTTTAATTTTAAACCCTTAACTTCTGTGTATTGACTTATAGGTGGAAGATTGGTAAGGGTAGGCAATGGGGGTCAAGTGATCTAAGTCACTCTTGATTAGAGAAATACCACCTCACACTTATCAGATTGGCCAATATGTCAGTTTCCATAAAAAGGTAAGAGAGGATTCTATACCCCACTGAGTCTGACTATTATTCCCTCTCCAAGCCAATTCCAATGAAGATAAGGTTTAAGTATTACCCATCACCACCCTCATCCTACCCTCCACTATAATAGTTTTTTCCCCCTTGTGCCTCTATGTGATATAATTTACCACATTTTACCTCTATCTTCCAATTTCTCTCCGTGCAATACTCTTTTTCACTTATTGATTTTTTCCCCCATATCATCCTAAACTGCTTACTACCATACCCTCTGTTTATGTATACTTCTAACTACTCTGATAATGGAAAAAAAAATTTAAGAATTGCAGATATCTTTCCATGGAGGAATATAAACAATTTGACCTTATTGAGTCCCTTAATTTTTGAATTTTGTATTTGGACATCGGGTTTTCTGTTTAAGTCTGGTATTTTCTTTAGGAATGCTTAGAAATCCATTTTTTAAATGATCATATTTTCCCCTGAAATAATATAGTCAGTTTTGATGAATAGGTGATTCTTGGTTGTAAACCCAGTTCCCCTGCCTTCCAGAATATCATATTCCAAGCCTTATAATCCTTCAGTGTAGAAGCTGAGCTCCTGTGTAATCTTGACTGGGGCTCCATGATATTTGTATTATTTCTTTCTGGCTACTCCTGGCTATTTTCTCCTTGGCCTGGGAGCTCTTGAACTTGTCTATAACATTCCTGGGAGTTGTCATTGGGAGTTTATTGCAAAGAATATGGATTCTTTCATTTTCTATTTTACCCTCTTGTTCAAGAGTATCAGGGCAGTTTTCTTTGATAATTTCTTATAATATGATGTCTAGGATTTTTGTTTGTTTTGATCATAACTTCAGGTAGTCTAATAATTCTTAGATTATTTTTCCTGGATCTATTTTCCAAACCAGTTGTTTTTTATGAGATATTTAATATTTTCTTTTATTTTTTTCATTCTTTTGATTTTGTTTTATTGTTTCTTGATGTCTCATGAAGCCATTAGCTTCTATTTTCCCAATTCTAATTTTTAAGGACTGATTTTCTTCCATGATCTTTTGATCCTCTTTTTATATTTAGTCCATTCTACTTTTCATGGAATTCTTTTCTTCATTGGATTTTTGTGCCTCTTCCCACTTGATCAGTTTTGCTTTTTAAGCTGTTATTTTCTTTTTTATTACTTTCATTTCTTTTTCCCATTTTTCTTCTACTTGTATTTGATTTTTGAATTCCTTTTTGAGTTCTTCTAGCACCTGAGACAAATTCTCATTTTTCTTCAAAGTTTTACCTACGGTTGCTTTGTTCTCATTGTCTCCTACTGAATCTGTGCCTTGTTCTTTGTCCCCATAAACATTTTCTATAGTTAGATATTTCTTTTGCTGTTTGCTTATTTTTCCAGTCTTTTTTTTCACCTGTAGACTGGAAGTTCTGAAAACTGCTGATTCTGTCACCTCTGCTGATGGGTTTCTGGACTGAGCACTGTGAGCTATTTGCTCTAGGGCTAGGAACTTCACAGCAGGCTTGAAAGGACCAAGTGCTAAGGACTTGATAATAATAGTTACAACAATAGTTATAACAGCAGTTTACAACATTTTTCAAAGAATGTTGAGTCTTGAATTCTCTTCCTTCTACCCTCCTTCCACCACTACCTTGAGATGTTTTAAGATAAAAATGGGGAATCTAGCTATAGATTTTAATGGTTTATTAATAAGGATAAAGTGAGGGATGATAGAGAAGAGGTGGAGGTAGGCTGCTCTAAAATAAGGATTAGTATAGAGACTCAGTTTAGCTGGCTTTTGGCCTATACTCTTACCACAGTACCCAAATACTACATCTGATCTATCTCCATTCCTAAAGCCAGAGAGGGTTTTTCTTCCCTAATTCACCTTTTAAATTCAACTAGTTCCTCTCTCGGTAGCATCTGTGCACATCAACATTTGGACAGACACCAGGGGATGTCACAGATGCTAGGGCTGACACCAGACATTTAGGCTGATGCTGGACACTTAGACTGTCATCAGGGGATGTATAATAATAGGGGCTCTACAGGCTTAAAATAGGGGGGCTGGTGGTACCAGTAAGTCTCCTGGGCCAGGGAGTCTATAACTAATATTTGTTGATTTGGGACAGCCAGGGATGTGAGGTCCGGAACTGAGATGACCAGTCAGTTTCCCTGCTGTCTGTAGGCTCCTTTAAGGTGAGGAGGGAGGAGCTCTCCTTGCTGGTGAGAAACTGGAAGCCCACAGGAAGTGAACTGAATAAAATGGATGCCTGGTCTAGCCCCTCAGGAAACAAGTGATAACTATCTTCCTTCTCCTCAGCACCTGGCCCTGGTTGATAATATAAATGAATCACTGAAACTCTCAGAATCAGGCCAAGGGGTTTATTAAACACAAGGGTAGACTGAGAGAAGAGAGTTAAGGTCTGGAAAAGCTGTTGCTATGGGTGAATGGCCAGTGCTGGCAGAGGGTCCCAGAAGGTAAGATCAGGCTGAGGAAACCAGCCCCTCAACCAGGGATAAATTCCACTGCCCTGATGTAGAGAGGTCAACCAGCTTGATAAATGAGGGTAATAATTTGGTTTAGGGGTGTTCTGGCTAGGTTAAGCTAACTAATTTTTCCCATGTTCCACCTCCCACCAAGTCCCTCCTCCTGGGGCCCAAAGGGAAGTCCAGGGGGTAGCTGGATGTCTGGGAGAGGTCAAGGAAATCAGCCCCCAGGTTGGTTCTCCAGGGATATTTATAGTCCCAGCTCCAACCGTCTTTTCTTGAGACCAGGGATTTGCTGGGTCAACATTCCCTTGCCCTAACTGCCAGAATTGACTCAAGTGATTTTGCAAATGCAAGAGATCTTGCATCAATCCTGCATTACAGATGCCATCTGTTACATAAAATGGGATAGAGGTAACTTTCCTCACACAGATGATAAACAATCTCATATAGATTTTTCACATGCAATCATGTAAAACATTTTTTCATATTAATCTTTTTCTGTGGAAGGAAACTTGAACAAAAATTGAAAGTGAAAACAGTTTGTTTTGGTCTGGATTCCTCCTCCACCAGTTCTTTCTCTGTAAGCAGATAGCACTTTTTAGCATGAGACCTTTGGGATTGTTTTGGATCATTGTACTGATAAGAATAGCTAAGTTATTCACAGTTGTTCATTGTATGGTATTCCTACCACCTTATACAATGTTCTCCTGGTTCTATTTACTTCACTCTGCTTCAGTTCACATCCATTTTTCCAGTTTTTTTCTGATTTCATCCAGCTCATCATTTCTTATAGCACAATAGTATTCCTAATCATATAACAAAACTTACCGAGACATTCCCCAATTGATAGATATCTCCTCACTTTCCAATTATTTTCCTCTACAAAAAGAGCTGCTTTATATATTTTTAATTTTAAATTTAATTTTAAATTAATTTTTAAATTTAAATTTAAGTTTAAATAATTTTAAATACATATGTTCTTCCACTCTTTTTTATCTCATTGGGATACAAAACTAGTAATGGAATTGCTGGGTCAAAGAATGTGTTCTGTTTTATAGTCCTTTGGGGAAGAGGTCCAAATTGCTTTCCAGAATGATTGAGAATCAGTTCACAACTTACTTAGCAATGCATTAGTGTCTCAATTTTCCCATATTCCCTCCAAATTTTGTCATTTTCCTTTTCTGTCTTAATAGGCAATTTGATAGGTATGGAGTGGTACCTCAGAGTTATTTTAATTTGCATTTCCCTAATTAATAATGATTTATGGCACTTTCCCACATGATTTTAGAAAGGTTTAATTACTTTGTCTGAGAATTGCCTATTCACATACTTTACCATTCATCAATTGGAGAAAAAATTTGTATTCTTATTCATTCTATTAATTTCTCTTTGTATTTGAGATATGAGGCCTTTATTAGAGACTTGTAAAAAAATTTTGCACCCATTATGACTACTGTATATTATGTTCCATCCTATTTCCCCATGATTAGTTTCTGACCACCATCTCCCCCATTTACCTTCTTTTCTATCAGCTTCAACCCCATTTCATTTATCCCCTTCTCCTCCTACTTTCCTGTACAGTAAGATAGATTTCTATACCCAATTGACTATTTAGTTTTACTGAATGTCTTTTGATTTCTCTTTCCTGTTCATGCTTCTCTCGAGTCTTGCCTTTTTTTGGAAATCAAAAATTCCATCCAGCTCTGGTCTTTTTATCAGTAATGTTTGAAGACCTCTATTTCAGTTAATCCCCACTCCCTGAGAAGCATTATGCTCAGTGTTGCTGGGTAAGTGATTCTTGGTTGAAGTTCTAGCTCTTTTGCCCTCAGGAATATCATCTTCCAAGCCCTCTGGTCCTTTAAAGCAGGAGCTAAATCTTGTGTTATCCTGATTTTGGATTATTTCTTTTTAGCTGTTTGGAATATTTTCCCATTGACTTGGGAGTTCTGGAAGTTGACTCTAATATTCCTGGGAGTTGTCCTTTTGGGATTTCTTTTAAGAGGTGATCAGTGCATTCTTTCAATTTTTATTTGACCCTCTGGCTCTAGAAGATCAAGGCATTTTCCTTGATAATTTCTTGAAAGATAAGACTTAAATTTTGATCATGGTATTCAAGTAGTCTAATAATTCTTAGATTATTTCTCCCGAATTTATTTTCCAGGTCAGTTGTTTTTCTAATGAGATATTACACATTTTCTTCTAGTTTTTCATTCTCTTGACTTTGTGTGATTATTTCTTGACATCTCATGGAGTCATTAGCTGTCATTTGCCCAATTCTAATTTTTAAGGCATGATTTTCTTGAGTAAGGTGCTTCCTTTTACTTTTGACCAATTCTACCTTTTTCAAAATTTCTTTTCCTCAGTGAATTTTTGTACCTCTTTTTCCATTTGGTCAAGTTCTTTTCTTCTTTGGATTTATGTGCCTCTTTTACCAATTGGCCTATTCTGTTTTTTAAAGTATTAATTTCTTTAGTATTTTGGTGGGTTTCCTTTATCAAGTTGTTAGCTCTTTTTTCATGATTTTTCTGTATTACTCTCATTTCTTTTCCCAGCTTTCCTTCTCCCTCTCTTATTAATTTTTTAAAATCCTTTTTGAGCTCCTTCATTAATTCTTTTTGGCCCTGAAAGCAATTCATATTTCTCTTAAGAGGCTTTGGATGCAGGAGTATTTACTTTTTTCTTCTTCTGAGTTTGTATTTTTGCCTTCCCTGACACCAAAATAACTTTTTATGTTGTTTCTTTTTTTGTTGTGCTTATTTTCCAGTCTTTTTCTTTTCTTTTAACTGAAAAACTATTTAAAATTGGGCTCTATTCCTGTTGCGAAGGGAGCACTGTTCCAAGCCCCAGGTTCTTTGTGCAGCTGCCTTCAGAGCTAGTTCTGGACACCTATAAGTTTTTAATTCTTCCTAGGTGGTATAATGTAAGGAAAGATGTGTTTAATATTCTTCCAGGCTGTGGCCTTGTCTGTGAACAACCACAAATACTCTTTTCCACCTTGGAAATATGACTCTTTAAAGAGAAGGATTGGCCAAATGGGAAAGGAAATTTTAAAAACTCAAGGAAGAAAATAACTTCCTAAAAATTAGAATTGAGCTAATATAAGTTAACAAATCCATGAAACATCAGGAAACAAAAAAAAATGAAAAAAATAGAAGAAAATCTAAAATACCTCACTGTAAAAATGACTGGCAAAGGATCTAGGAATCCAACAAGGAATTGCATACCCAGCAAAAATGAGCATAATCCTCAGGGGGAAAACATTTATGTTCAGTGAAATAGAGGAATTTAACACTTTCATTACCAAAATTCCAGAGCTGAAAAGAAAACCTGATGAGCAAAACTCAAGAGAAGCATAAAAAGGTAAAGTGAAAACTTAGGGGTTTCAGTAAGATTGAATTGAGTACATTCATATCTGGGAAGATGATAACTGAAATAATTAAGATATTTATGATACATGAGAAAGGTAAGTACATAATGTTTGTAAGATACCTAAAGCACCTAAGACACTTAGGCATTTTATCATTATTAAAGCAATGAAGAGGAAAATACAAAGAAAGAAAGAAGCTTAAACTACGTGAACTGATATCCAAAAAAAATCCTCCAAAAAACAAAGGATGGGAAAGAGGAACACATGGGGAAAAGAGAAAAGAAAGATAAGGGGTGTGTGTGTGTGTGTGTGTGTGTGTGTAAACTATCGCACATTAAGAGGCACATAAGAGGCAAATTCAGTGGAGAAAAACATATTAATGGAGTATAGGTGTCATCTGAAGGAAAACCCCTGTTCCCTAGAAGTTTTTATCATCAAATATGCCAATACATGCATAAAAATAGTCACTTTGGCACCCAGGGCATTGTAGACTTTGTTAAAAGAGTATGGATAGCCCCTGGTATAACTACTATAGCCTCTAAAGTGTGTGCAGCCTGCCCCACCTGCCAAACATATAACTAATATACCTTTCATGGCAAAGCATCTGGTGGGTGCCCTCTGGCTTACACACTTTTTAACATTTACAAATTGATTTCATTATAATGCCAAAGGCTGGACATTATAAATTTTTCTAGTCATAGTAGGTCAATTGACCAGATGGCCAGAAGCAGCATTCTCTACTGCCCCAACCGCAATGGCTTTTGTTGCCTAGGTACTCTTAAAAGAGTTTATTCCTTGCTTTGGCCTGGCAGCACGAATTGATTTGGACAGGGGAACTCATTTTACTGATTCGGTCCTGTCCCAAATTTATTCCTGTTTGGGGATAACTCCTAAATTCCATGTACCATATCATCCCCAGAGCTCAGGCCAAGTTGAAAGAATGAATAGAGAGCTTAACACCATGATTGGAAAATTTTGCACTGAGACTCATTTAAAATGGCCTGAGGGTCACCCTCTAGCTCTATTTTATCTCTGAAGCAGGCTCAGGGGAGATCTACACATCTCACCATTTGAGATGCTTTTTGGACATTCCTATATGGGATAAGTCTTTTTCTCCTGCATATACATCACTACTGGGGTGGGGATGGGAGGGAGGAGGACACTTCTATTGCTTCTTATATAAAGGAATTGTAGATCAAATTGTGAGAACTCCATGGATTCGGAGCTGCAGTACAAGCAGGATGGATAGACTTTTCACTTCATGACCTAAACCTAGGAGAAAAGGTATGCATAAAGAACTTCCAGCACACTGGAGAAACTCAGCCTGTCTGGGAATGTCCATTCAAGAACTGTTAACCACTCCAACAGCTATAAAAATTGGAGAAAAGGATTCTTGGATTCATTGTTCACATATAAAGAGAGTACCTTCTATCGATACTAATTGACTGTATCCTGTCACATGTATTGGAGATAAAAATCCATAGACAAGTGGACACTGTTTTGGCTGACACATTGAATTCCTGGATTTTTTATTTTATTTTATATTCAATAGAATACTTGATTTTTTTCTCTTTTTTATTTCTTGTACTTAAAATACATATAAGCAATATTAATCTTTTTTTTTATTTTGCAATAGAATAAGTTTAAAATATTCATTTGTTCTAATATCCATGCATACCCATATGGAAACCTGGCATTGATTGATAAATGTTAAGGGACTTTGATTAATGATTGTGTCTGATTCCAGGAGAAGAGATTACAAAAGAGCCACGAAGCACAAAGTTAGTCTGCACTGTGGCTAGAACAACCAATCCTGGTGGGATTAATGAGAATCTGCACCAAGACAAAGGACTTGTTGGAGGTTTGAGGTTGTGGCTGTTTGACATACATCAGATGCAGGTCTTCCCTGTGCCACATTCCGACAAGTACCTAAGTTTGGCTGTCGTCTTGGCTCCCCTATCCCTGAGAATGAAAGTAAAATCAGACCAGGGAAACATACTTCCCTTTTATGTAATAATCTAGTCCTTTTTTCTCTCTTATAATGTGGCAACTTGGTAACTTCCTGTGGCCCTGGCTGCCAATGGGTAAGTGCTATAGTACTGTATTTGTCCTACAGACTTGTGTCCTACAGAAATTTCTTTGACTGGACCTTGATTTAAGAACCTTTTATAGATTTATTTCTTTACTCAGACATTTTTATATGCATAAATTTTGATATTTTTGTTTTGATTTTGATTTTCTTTTGACAAGATTTATACACCCACTAACTCAATCATATATTCTGAGTTGGTCTAGGTTTTGATCAACACGTTCCTCAGGAAGCATTGTATAATTTTCATAAAACCTAAGATTTAAAATTTCTTGAGGAAAATTTTAGGAAAAGAAGCTTGCTAACTCCTTGAATCAAGAAAATGAACTGTTTGGAGAAAGTGCCTTAAAGAAACCTCCATTGCATCAGAAGATACAGAATAAACTTTGGGATGTAAATGATTGAACTGAAGGAGGTTGAACACATTTATTCTGAATGTAAACTCTTATGCCAAAAGGGACTGCCCCCTAATTGGCTTTTTGTCAGTGCACTTAGCAAACACTGGTTTTGCTCTCTCTCTCTTCTATTTCCCTCTTATCTCCAACTATTTTAGCTTTCCTCTTAAAAAATGCAATATTGTATGCACCTTTAGTTAGAAGATTTTTAGAAGTATAAGATATCTGTAAATGGTCCATTGAGGAGATTAGCCTCCCAAAGGATCATAGGGGAGATTGTGAAGATGGGATCGACTCTCCCCTTGCCCATTTTTAGTCAACAAAAATTGAAAACACCCCTACTTAACACTAAGTAGCAGAGGTCCTCAAGCCATTTGCTAAAAGTGGGTGACAACTCATAAAAAACTGACAACCCCCTGGGCAATGCTAAGCAAATTTAAAGACTTCAATTAGTCCCCATAAAATGGAGGAAGGGATGGGAAGTGATATAAAAAAAAGGACTATAAAAGGTGATGAGCTTCCTGTTCAAGAGGTCTTTGCCCTGAATTTCCAGGTTGGAGGATCTTGGACTGAGACTGCATCTTGGAGCTATGACTTGGACCTGGGACTTTGGCTCTTGGACTATTTCTGGTAAGACTGCTCCTGAATCTTCTCCCGTTGGAGCTTCAGCATGGATGAGTGAAAAACTGACCGTCCTTTCCTGGCTTCTGGAGAGATTAGTTCTGGAGAGGCCTCTCCTTCTTGGAGGAGGCCACGTAGGTTGAACCTTTGTTTAATTCATCACCGAGTCCTCCAAATGAGGGGTTAATGAGCCCTGCCTGGGTTAAGCTGGGGACTGGAGCAACATTAGGGTGATAGGCTAGACATTTTCTCTACCCTCTTTTACATTCCTCTACTTTCACTTTTCCGCCTCTTTGTAAATAAAACTATTGGAAATAAATTTGACTTGAGCTATAATATTTTTAAATTGGCGGCCACAGTATTATCTTAGAATTCTCATATATTTAGTCCAACCCTTAATTTTAATTCCTTACAGTGGGGGAGTGGCTATGCTTGAACCTTAAGTCTCATTGGAACTAATTCAAGTTAGAAGCAATACCCACATTAAGTCTGCTATAGAAATCTACCTTACCCTTGTTATGTTCACATCCTGGGAAATGATGGATGCCACCTTTGAATGACAGGGGAGGCAGTTGGAAGGCATAGAATGTTCCCAGATGCTGTGAGCCAGGGGCAAACGTTGGTTGGCCTGGCAGTATAAATTCCCCCAACAGCCACTTGAAAGGGTCTTTGATCTTTTGGTCTTTGACCTTTGGTGTTGGGTCTATGGGCTCTTTAGGTCTCTAGGTCTCTGGGTGGTGAAGGGAGGCTGGGAGGTCTATGAAGAAGAGGGTAGGAAGAATCTGAATATTCCCTGAAGATTGGGAGAGCTAGTGCATCACCAAACACTGAGAGTGAAAAGCTGAGAGAATAACATCACCAACACAGCTGCATCAACAGCAGTCCTATTCTCTGGCTTGGCTGTGGCCAGGATGGGCCAGAGGGTAGTGGAGAACAAAGCTCCAGCTTTCACTAGATCAATAGCCTCCAGTCCTGATTGTCAACTAGTTACAGATATTAGATTGATAGGGTCTCCAATCCCCATTCCTTATCCTGATTATCCTTTCCCTGATTATAAATTATAGTGTTTAATAAGTACCTTCCTGAGTGGTCTTAATATCACGATCCTCAGGGAAGGAATTAACACAGTCAGATACCAAACGTGATCCAAGGCAAATCAAAGCCCTATAATAATTTATCCAACCTCAGGTTGGACCTGGAAGGGTTATCCATCCACCTAACCTTTCGGGGTCTTCCCTGGGCAACTGTTAGAGAAAAGGGGAAATTATAACAACCATCAAGGGTGATCGGGGTTGGTGTTCTTCCATTATCTGAAACTAGGGAGAATGCTTAAATACATCCACATCACTGTATACGTATATCTCCCTAGCCCTTTTGTTTATAACACCCTATAGGGAAATAGGAAGGTAGGGAGAGTAAGAGAGGAGGGGATGGACAAAAAAAGAGGGTGAATTGGGGGAGGTGGTTTTCAAAAATAAAACAACCCTGAGGTACCACTCCATATCTATCAGATTGGATATTATGACAGAAAAGGAAAATGACAAAAAATTCTTAGAGGGGGATGGGAAAGTTGAGACACTGATGCAGTTGGGGGAATTGTGAACTGATTCATTCATTCTGGAGAGCAACTTGGACCTACACCTAAAGGGCTATAAAACAGTACATACCCTTTGACCCAGTACTACCATTACTAGGTTTGTATCACTAAGAGATTAAAAAAAAATAAAAACAGAGGAAGGACCTGAATGTACAGAAATAATTAAAGCAGCTCTTTTTATGGGAGCAAAGAATTAGAAAGCAAGAGGATATTCATTAACTGGAGAATGGCTGAGGAAGTTATATTATGATTGTAATGGAATACTATTATGTTGTAAGAAATGATGATCAGGAGAGGCTCAGCAAAACCTGGAAAGATTTACAGGAACTGAAGCAAAGTGAATAAGAACTAGGAGAAAATTGTACACAGTTGCAGCAATACTGTATGATTAACAACTGTGAATAACTTAGCTATTCTCAGCAATACAGTGATCCAAAACAATCCTGAAGGACTCGTGATAAAAATGATATCTGTTTACAGAGAAAGAACTAATGGAGTGCTTGACACATAGTAGGTGTTTAATAAATTTTTGTTCTCTTCCCCCTGAGAAAGTGAACAGTGGGATGGACCAGCAGGCTCTAGGTCTCCAGGCTGAGCATAGACCTCTCCTGTGGAATCTGGAGGAGATATGGAGCCTTTTCCAGAACAGGCATAGTTGCTAGGGACCCAGTGAACCAGCATGGGAAGGAAAGGGAAGGAGTTTAAACAACTTGACAGAGAGAGGCTAGAAGCTGGGCTTGTGCCTTGCCTTTGGCAGTCTTCTTCCTGAAAGTCCTTCTCCTAGAGGAAGGTGACTGTACAGATCAGGATCCTTTTGGTCCATATTTGGAATGACTGTCTACTGGAACATGCATGTGAGGTATCAAAAATAAGAATCCTCTGGCTTCTCCTAGGACTTACAGGACTCTACCTTGGGCCCTTCAGACAAGATTATCTGTTAAGTGGTTGTAGGGAGAGATCAAGGGGTAAGGTAGATTAGATGTTGATTGCCACAGAAATAGACTTAATTCATGGCCTTCTCACAGGCTAAGTCTCTAGTCCAAGGACGTCTTCAAAGGGAAGATGGCAATCTGCCCAGTTTTACTCTGCTGGGGAGAGAAATGAAAAACAAAGGGCCTCAAATTCAATAAATGCTTGTAACATTGAATTTCAGAAAAAATGACATGTGAAATTGAATCATGTCTTAAATGTCCTGAAGTGGGGAAGTGTCAAATATGTGATTGGAAACACTTGTGAGCCATCGCCAAACCAGATTAAAATGTAATGGGGAAATGTTCAACAAAATCAATAAAAATGTAATAGAATATAGAAAAATATTGGTTTTCTAAGTCTATATGTGGCCCTCACGGATCCTTATGTACAGTTTAGTGACCTTGTTTCTATTTGCTTGACACAACTGTCCAAGGGGACCTATTTTGAGGAATTTTATGTTGCAAAAATAGAATAATAGCTCACATTTATATAGTACTTAAAAGATTTTCAGGAAGCAGCTAGGTGGCTTAGTGGATTGTTAACAAGACCTAGAGATGTGAGGTCCTGGGTTCAAATCTAGCCTCAGACACTTCCTAGCTGTATGACCCTGGGCAAGTCACTTAACCCCCATGGCCTAGCCCTTACTGCTCTTCTGCCTTGGAACCGATACATAGTATCAATTCTAAGATGGAAGGTAACAGTTTAAAAAAAATTTTGCAAAATGTTTGGCATTCATTATTTGAATTTTTAGAAACTTGATTTATACATTATATAAATTGAAGGAATGGTAAAATAAGAGGTAAGGTCACCAGAGATAGAGCTGCTTTAAAGGAAAAGGAAAACTTCAACGGGTAGAGATCAGGGTTAGGTGAGAAGTTGGTCTCCAAGGTCCCTTCCAGCTTTAGGGCTATGATCCTAAATCCCTTCTAGGCAGAGGGGATGTCTAACAAAAGGCAGAAGCCAGGGCATGCACAATAACTGATCACATTTATATAGCATGTCAAGGTTTGTGATTTGCTTCGGATACTTTTCTCAGACCTCACAACTCTTGAGTTTGATGCTGCTGTTATTCCATTTTACAAATGGGGAAACTGAAGCTTAGAGCAGTTAAGTGAGTTACCCAGTATTACACAATTCAGTCATAGAAATTACCATGGGCAGGAGAACAGCAAGAAGATGGGACAAGTAAAAAGTAGTAGGTGCCCTCAGTGGAGAAAGAAAGAGTCTATTCTGGAACTGAACTATTTCCCTGGGTGCTACTGGCCATTGACCTCCATGACCCACCAAGGCCTCAGCTGGGTGTAAAAGTATTTTTCATTAGAAAAGTTTGTGCATGGGCTGTCTTCCATTTCTTTCATGCTACAGTTGGCTTACCACAAATCTACCCCTTAAAACATTTAATGCTAAAAGGTGGGGAAAGTAAATAAGAGGCTCCACACACATCCAAAACGAATTCAAGTCAAATCCCCTATCATGCTAAGAGGAAGCCAAGGCCCACATGGGGATGGGACCAGCCCAAGTCAATAACAAGAGTTGGGAATTGAACCAGGTATCCTGACTTCTCACCTGGGGTACTCCTTAGTACTGCTCTTCTAGACTCAGACAAACCAGAAGGATAGGAAGGGTATCTGTGGAGGAGTAGGGGTTTATTAAAAGTGTCCTTTCCTCCCTGGCCTCCTCATCAGATGGGAAGTTTTCTTGACTTCTCTGTATCCTGGAAGTGGTCCCCAAGTCCTGTCATTATTAATGGTACCATTAAAACCCAATTCCTCAGGGTTCCTCAAATTCAGATGACCCTGCAAGAGTTACCACCTTGCAGTACTGCCACAACATTTTAGGGAGGTCGCTTGAGGGAAAAATGAGGAGAAATGATTTTTTTCATTGGAGTGTGGTGTTGAGAGGGCACTCTGTCAGCAGAGCCTGGTCATGTCCCCAGGACTGTCCCTCTTCTGGATAATGCCTGGTGCTAGATACTGGTGGAGGAAGCTGGAGAGCTCCTGCTTTCAGGAGAGCTCTTTGATATATGAGTTGAGACAGCCCCAACCCATGGGGAAACTCTTCATGCCTTCTTCCAATTCTGGCCAGCTTTAGGGCTTAATTCAAGCTAGATCCTGCAGGAAGTCTTCATTGGATTATTCCGGTTCATCCTAAATTGATACATATTCCTCTATGTAAACCTTAACATAGGATTGAGGTCCAGGTCACCTTTTGTTCTTTATCTCCTCTTCTTCCCAAAGAGGCCAGTCTTCTCCCCATAACTTGCACATTCCTAGCTTCTCTTCTTCCCTAATGACCCTGAGGTGAGTTCCAGCCTCATTGCTCTTACAACATCCCTACTGGCATGTTCTTACTCCAATGGATTTTCCTCTTGTTGACGACAGGGTTTACCATCCTTGCTAGTATCCCAGAAAGAGGAGAATGCAAGGTAGAGCAGCATAATCAAGAGGCAGGGTAACAGGGGCTTTGGCATGTAGTTGGGGTAGAAGGGGAGGGCTCTTCTTTTGCTAGTGTATCTCTGACTCTTCATTCTACCCCTTATAGTCTTCCCCAACCTCAGGAGATATAGGGTCACCCCTAAGAGTCTCACTCACATTCCCCTATACCACTTTATTCCTCTGCCATGGGAAGGGTTTCTTCTAGAGAAAATCTTTCCCCAATGTTGGGGATCATCAGCCCTTGCTCCCTCCCCCTTGTACCTCTGGGTAAAGGGTCACCCTTTCTTCCTGAGCAACTGCATCCAAGTTTCACTGTCCTCTGTGCCGCTCCCAACACTCAAGCTGAATTTGCCCAAGTTACCAAAATTCCTCATTATGGGCTGATCCTGAGAAACAGGCCGGGACATGACCAGCCTAGTCATCTTCCTCTCTCTCTAGGCTTCAGGCTTATCACTTCCTTATTATATTTTCAATAATGCAGGCTAGGATCAAGTTAAATTTAGGGGAGCTGCCAAGTCACATGGCTAATTCATGTGAACCTGTCCACTGAAACCCCCCCCCCCCCCGGGACTTTTTTTCCACAGGAACTATCTGACCATGCCTCTTCTGTTCTGTTTGCAAGCAGATTAACACAAGCTGAACCCTCTTGTGAAAATTAATTGTATTTGCATTTCTAGAGAATGATCAGAAAGGACAGGGAACCCAGGTAGCCAGTGACTAAGAGTATAAAGGGGTGGCCAGGTTTCCCAGGTTCTAGGCATGAGGAGTTTTCCCTGAGGATAGCAAAGGTGGACTTTCAGGAGCCAGCCTGCCAGGAACAAGGAACTCTGTGTCTAGCCTGAGGCTGGACTGGAGTAATCAGGTCAGAGACGGAGAGAGAGGCAGAGCCAAATCTTAGTTGAGACTAGGGACTCACTAGGTCTTCCTTAAGCCAACTTTTATGGAGATTGAAGGCCTGGAGAAGACAGAAGGGCAGCTGTCTCAGCTTCTTCCAACCAAGTCTCTCCTTCCAGTCCCCTCTGTCTTCCTGGGTCTTGGTTGTTTGCTGCCTCTTTCCTGGGCTCTGGGATCACTTCCTGGCTTGCTCATAGTTGGTTTCAAACCAGCCACATGTCTCTTTTACAGCTGAGGAGTAAATAAAGAGGTTGGAATGAAGAACTAGGGGAAGTCCTGAGCCAAGTCCAACACCAACCCCCATTCCTTGGCCCATGCCCAGGGGCACTGACTAGGGATGTCAGTAAAAGACTGGACAGGTTACTAGGATATCTGACTGGGTTCTACATCCTCACCTTTTTGCCATGGACAGACTCAGATGGGAATCGTAGGACAGGAATCACTGCTTTAAAGATAATATGGGGGGAATGGCCACAATTCTGGGTAGAGACCCAAAAGACTCGGGGTCTAGATCTGGCTCTGCTCTATGAACTTAGTTAACTCATACCCCTTCCTTGGGTTTCAGAGTCTGCTACCAAATGGAGATAAAAATTTCTGCCCTGCTAAAGCCATAAGGGCAGTAGGAATATCACATTATCAAACTATTGGATAAAGAACTTTTAACAGAAGAAGTAACTGAGCCCCAAAAAAGGAAAGTGATTTGTCTGAGGTCATAAAATACGACAGAGGCAGAGCCTGAATCTGAACCCAAGTCTGTTGATTCCAAATCCAGTGCTCTTTCTACTATATTTCCTTAGTCAGCATCTGCTGAAATAATGAAATTCACCAAATATCAGGACTGAAAGGACCCCACGGGGCCAATGAGTCCATTTTACAGGAAAAAATTGAAGCCCAACAGGACAAGGGATTTGGTGACAGTCATGCTGAGGCAGAGGCAGGAGTACCCGAGTCCTGGAGCTCCCAATTCCTGGCTCTCTCATCCAGCCCCTGATGGCTACGACACATCAGAGGACACTCATGACCTGAGGAGCCCAAAGCACTGGGACAAGAAGAGGGGATATAAGAGGTCTGATCCCTTGATCTCAGAGCTGGAACCCAAGAGATCATTCGGTCTAATCCATTCTGGAAGGGGAGACCCTTTAACAGGTGCTGTAACAAGTTGGTCATCAAGGCTTCTTTGCTTGAAGAAATGGGAGTTGGGGGGCAGGGTATCTGGGTGGCCCAGTGGACAGAGCCAGAGAGGAGGTCTTAGGTTCCTAGCTGTATGACCCCGGGCAAATCACTTAACTCCTATTGCCTGGCCCTTACTGCTCTTCTGCCCTGGAACCAATACACGGTATTGATTCTAAGATAGAAGGTAAGAATAAAAAAAAAGAAGGAAGGAAGGAAGGAAGGAAGGAAGGAAGGAAGGGAGGGAGGGAGGGAGGGAGGGA
>NC_058130.1:702572259-702679738 GCF_016433145.1 Gracilinanus agilis
GTCACTTAACCCCCATTTCTGGCCTAAAATTGATATTAATACAGAAAGTAAGGGAAGAAAGAGAGACAGAGACAGAGGTAGAGACAGAGAGGTGGTGGAGGGAGGGAGGGAGGGGGGAAGGAAGGAAGGAAGGGAGGAAGGGAGGGAGGAAGGGAGGAAGGGAGGAAGGGAGGAAGGGAGGAAGGGAGGGAAGAAAAAGTTGGGAGCTAGGACTTCTGGATTCCTGTTCTGTTTCTGCCGATAGGCCTGCTCCCTTGCCCCACAACAATACCCACCACTTATCTCAGGACTTTAGTTCCCTTCCCATACCATTCCCCATTTTTGATGTGGAAACCTGAATGGTGTGAGAGGGAAAGAGACCATGTGTAGGGGGTTACGACATTTTAAAGGCTTTTCAAGTAATACCCCCAAAGACACAAGCTGTTAGCTTTTTCAGACACCTTGAAATGTCCTTCTACATCACACATGGCTCACATGCTATCTTCCCTGACCTTTGAAACCATCCCCACCTACCTTCAAGGTTGTATTATTCAGGATGGACCAAAGAATTTAAGCTTCCTAATGGTGATGTCTTACACTGCACTATCATACCAGGCAATGTACAACATTGGGTTTGGAATCAGAGGCATGAACTCAAATCTTGTAAATTCTGCCATTTACTTCTGTATGATCTTTGATTACACATTTACCCTTGCTGGGCCTCAGCTGCTGCTTCTGGAAAAAACCTTACAGTTCCCTTCTGGCCCTAAATCTATGATGCCACGACCTCTAGGTGGGATACTCTATCCTTCCAGAAGCAGCCCTTTCTGGATGAACATGGATCTGGGAGCCCCACTGGAGTGTCGGGAAATTAGCTTTCCCAAGGTAGAGCAGGCCCTTACCTTGTTTGAAGGGCGTAAACTGGAAGTCTGGGAGGTAGGTCCTCAACTTCTTGTTGCTGGCCGTCTTTTTGAACTGTCCATCTGACTTGGTTGTGTCGAACTATTAGTGGCCCTGGGTCAAGGTCAAAGCCAAACTGAAGGGTTTCATGGCAGGTCAAAGGAGCTACTTGGGAAGTCAAGGGATTAATGCATGAGCCATTCCCTCCCTCCCTCTCTTCTGCTCATTTCAAGCCATAAAAGTTTCCAGACCTTCATTCCAGGCCTCCAACTCAAAGTCTCTTAACCTACCTCAAAGGGCCAGTTAGATTCCCATGGAGCCTCCAGGGTTCCCTTTTACCCAGGCTGGCCCCAGAAATCCAGGATGCAGGGCCTAGAGACTAAGGATCAACCCCTTAGTATTCAATGGGTCCTAACCCTATCTTCTCCAGCATCCCAGGAACAAAGGAACCAGAAGATTGAAGAACTGGGGGTCTAGCCCTGTCTTTGACCTTTGCTTATTGTGTAACATTATCTAGGAAGTAGTCAAGCTGGGAAGGAAGAAGAGAGGAGGAAGCATCCTGGGTAGAATTGGAGAGTGTGAAGTAGTGAACTCTAGAGCCCAGGGTATGGAGTCGGCATCAGAATCGTAAGTTTCCCCAGTTATTCTCTAATTATTTGTTCAAGATTCTACCCTTTCCCCAACATCCTGGGGCTCTTGCATTCAGGTGACTGTCAGTTAATCCTTACTAAGGCACAGCCTAAGAAAGGCTCTTGGGGGGAGCTACCTCTCCTACAGGAATTTTAATCAGAGGTAGGAGGGTTACCTCAGCATCAATCTAGTCATAGAGAAGGAAACTAAGGCCCAGAAAGGGACTTGCCCAAGGTCACACTATCCATCAGTGATAAGAATGGCTGCAGAGCTTCTTCCAACCATCCTAAGTGGCCTATCTGCACCGGGGGAGCCTACAGAGTCACGAATCATCCAAGCTAAGAGCCTGCTTGGCTTCAGACCTTAACACAGGAAAGGATACGGTCACCTCCCCTTGGAAGCCCATGGCCTCTGCAATGGCCTCAGCAGCCTCCTTGATGGATACTTCATCCTCTTCACCCACTGAAAGAAAGTCCTAGATCAGTCCAGTCCCAGGTCCTGCCACTTCGTATCAATGACCCAAATCCTGTTGTCCTGGGGGAACCAGCTCCTGCCCACACCCTCCCAAACACCTTCCATGATGTCCCTCCCCCTCAAGTTCCTGCAGCCTTCGCCTTTATGATACAAAGTAAAAATGAGATGCGGTGGGGTGGGGGGCCGTGATGTACCTGACAGGATGATGGGATCCACCTCATTGTATTCCCGAAGCACCCAGAGGAAGAGATGGGCCAGGTCCTGAAAGCAGTGGGGGAGGCAGAGTCAGGGCGTGCGGCCGCAGACTGGGGACTACAGTCGCATGTTAGATCAGAGTTAGGGGACGCTGTCATCTGTGACGGCATGCATGGCCCCTCTGGGCCCGGGGAAAAGAGGAACTTTAGGCAGGCGGTCCTGACTCTACCTGGACTAAGACTAAAGGGATCATCACCACAGAGGGATCAGCAGGTGGTTCAGTCAAACAAGGCCAAGGGCCAAGAAAGGCAGAGGGGGCCTGAGAGCAGGCCATCTAGGAATTAGTAAAGGATCACGAATTTAGAGCTGAAAGAGGCCTTTGAGGTCCTCAAGGAAGGGCAGGGGAGTTCCATGACTTCCCCAAGGTCATAAAGGCCTTGAGTGAGGATTGAAATCCAAACCCTCTGACTCCGGAGCTCAGTTGTGCCCATCAAGATGAGGCCTGGAGCCAAGGGGACAGACGTCACCTCCATCAGAGGTGGAGAAGCAGATGGTCGACAAAGGCTGTCCAGGCCTGGTGACAGCCTTCCTTGCCCCATCTCAGGCCTGGCCTTCTCTGAGTTCATGGCCTCTCTTGTTTCTGAGCTCATAGAACCACAAACTCACAGAGTCAGAAGAGCCCTTCAAAGTGACCAAAGCATGTCTCTCCCAGGGCAAGAACTTTCTTGTAGGTTTCCCAGGGATAAGCAACTCCCTGCTCATAAGGCAGGCCATTCTCCTTTAGGACCGCACTGTTGGAAAGTGTTTCCTTTCCTTGAACCCAAAATCTGCCTCTGCAACTTCCATCCACTGTTCCAGCAGAGTGTGTCTTTTCACAAACTGGCCTGAGTTTTCTAAATACTGGGCCCAGGTCCCTTCCTCCTCCTGCAACTGATTCTGGGCCAGGGATACTTGGAGTCCTCCAGGCAGACTGGATGAGTCCCTGAACACTAAAGGCCTGGGTTCCCTTTCAGAACTTTGAGAGGCTCCCTGCCGGATTAAGAGTAGTGACAGTAGTGTATGTGAGTGTGAGCATGTATGAATGTGAGTATATAGGAGAGTGTGTGTGTGTATGAATGTGTGTGAGCATGTGTGAGCGTGTGTGTGTGTGTGTGTGTGTGTGTGTGTGTGTGTGTGTGTGAGAGCATGCCCAAGCATGCAGCCTGCTGGGCACTGGAAAGGAATCTTGACCTCCTTCCCACAGAGAAGCCAGGCATCTGATGAGCACTTACCAAGGAGTAGATGAATTGCCTTCGAGGCTTCCCAGTGCCCCACACAGTCAGAGCTGAGCCATTGCCTGGAAAAAGGGAAAGGAGAATGGAATAAGTAGAGATCCAACTAGCCTGAGGTCAGATATGGAGCAGCTGGGACACACACACACGTACGTACGTGTACACACACACAACTTTAGCCTTGAGTTGAGGACCAAACGATGGTCCTGGGGCTCAGCCTAACACAGTGGGGGTGGGCATTAGAGACGGGTGTTAGGAGGAAGTTTTATGCCTCAGGAGGATTCACAAGACTTGCAAGCATGCAGACACACACACACAGAGGAGACATATGGAGGGAACAAAGAGGTACAAATAGACACAGGCACAGAGACGCAGACAGACTCACGCTTGGCAAGGTAGACTTTGTGGATGAGACCAGGCAGCACGTGGCCATCTTCAATGTTGAAGTTGTCGTGGGGTCCAAAGACGTTTGTGGGGATGACGGCAGTGAAGGTGCAGCCATACTGCTGGAAGTAAGCCCTGGGGTGGGAGTGAGGGTGGGACAGGTTGGGGCTCCCCTTCCAGGGTACCTATGATTCATCTTTCAGGGCCCACATCAGCCCACTCCTGTAGGAAACCCTCTGACTGTTCCCCTCATCAGTGACCTCTCTCCTTCCTCTGACTTCTCCATGAACCACACGGCTAGCCTTGGAGCTTCTCCTTATCCTAACTTGTGTTCTGTCCCCTGGCGTGAGAGGGCCCTGAAGCACAGGCCTGGTGGTCCTCTGTCTCTTGCCTCCTTCCAAGCTGAAGTGGGTTCAGAACTGAGCACAAAGACCTCTACAAAAGTATTTTTGTTGGTAACTCAAAGGGCCCCAGCACTCCACTGCCTGCAAGAGGAGGTGCTCCTTTTCTCAAAGGAAGTGAGAACTAGGAAGGATCTTGGCATCTGATTCATTTAACAGACGAGGAACTTGAGGCCCCCAGAGCAGTTGGGGTCAGCTGAGGCAGGGTGGACATCACCTGGATTTGGTTGCAGAGGCTGGATGACCCTTGCTGGGGATGGTCATAGAGTAAGGTCTCCTTTTGTGTACAGGTTAAGATGGTCTGGACACTGAGGTATTTCTGGCTCAGCTTCTGTGAGCCCTGAGTGCCATTCCTAGTTTAACCACTTCCCATAAACCCCAGTGAAGGAGAGGATCATATGAGATGATGCAAAATGCTATTGAAATGCTGGGCTATTATTTTGCCAACACACACCTGGATGCTTAATGAATGTTGGCTGAAATGATTTTAGAGAGCCTTGGCTGAGAACACACACATCAATCCACCAGTGAACCGACATTAAGCACCTACTCTGTGCCAGGCACACAATGATGATGATGATGATATTTGTGTTTCTAGTTCAATACTGATGCCAACGAAAGGCAAGACCTTCAAAGTGGTCACTCACCAAGCACCTATTAGGAGCTAACTACAGGCCAGGAACAGAGCCACGTGTTGAGGAGACAAGGCAACAACAGTCATTGCTCTCAAGGAGCCCACATTCCATTGGGGAAGACAACACAGAAATGAGGGCTTTGCTATTTAGTCATTTCAGTCATGTCCAACTCTTCATGACCTCATTTAGGGTTTTCTTGGCAGAGACACTAGAGTGATTTGCCATTTTCTTCTCTGGCTCATTTGACAGATGAAGAAACTGAGGCAAACAGGGTTAAGTGACTTGCCCAGGGTCATACAGCAAGCAAGTAAGTATCTGAGGACAGATTTAAACTCAGGAGGATGAATCTTTGTGACCACAGGACCTGAACTCTATCCACTGTGCCAAAGTGTAGATGGTAGATAACCTTAAAAGAGAAGGGACTAGCAGAAGGGAAAGGAGGATAAAAAACCCAGGAAAGACCTCATACATAAGATGGGACTTGAGCTGAGACTTGAAGGAAGTCAGAAAGTCAAAAAAGCTAAGAAGGGGGCATATTATTCATTAATAGGGGACAGCTAGTGAAAAGGCACAGAGATGGGACATGAGTTGGCATTGAGAAATAGCAAACAGGCTAGTTCTGCTGAATCATAGATGGAATGGGTGGAGGGCAGGAAAATATAAGGCTAGAAAAGGGGGCACCCTAACTGCACTTCTGCCTTGAAACCGATACACAGTATTGATTCTAAGATGGAAATTTTTTTTTTAAGGCTGGAAAAGTGAGAAAGTTTATTTTAAAAGTTTTAAATGTGAAACAAAGGATTTTATATCTGATCCTGGTAACAGGGAGGAACCACTAGTTTTTGAGTAAGGAAGGGAAATGATTAGACTTCTGCTATAGGAAAAACCACTTTGGTAGCTGAGTGGAGGATGGATCAGAGTAGAAAGAAATATGAGGTAGGGAGGTCAATTAGAAGGTTGTTGTACTCATTCCAGTGACACAGGAGAGGCGCCTGCTCTAGGATGGGGACTGCATGAGGAGAGAGAAGGGAATGAATGAACAAGAGGTGTTAGGAAGGTAGAAATGACAAAATTTGGCCACTCTGCCAAGGCTTCTCAGCTGCTTTGTCATAGTTCAGTGAGCGTTCTGTCTTCTCGGAATCTTTGCCATGGTAGCAAGGACTCCTGTGGGTCCTTTTCAAGCCAGACATGGATAGGCCCATGGACAGACTTGTCAGCAGAGGACCAGCCCAGCTAAGGAGGTTCTCATGAACTACAGACCTAAGAGGGATGAGGAGATAAATTGAAATCTATAATTGAAATCCTATAACAATAATAATCAATCCAGTAATTGAGATAAAACAACTCTGATGAGGATGGAGGAACTGTCTAAAGAAATGTGAATGCACAGGGAACCCAGTCACACATTTACACTTCTAAAAAACATAGGAAACGAACTCAAGGAAAGGAAATAAAATGAATACAAATGTAATTGTTTGACCCTGGGCAAGTAACTTAATCCCTTTGCCTAGCCCTAGTTGTTTAGAATTAATACTAAGACAGAAGTTAATGATTTAAAAAAAAGAAAAAGAAAAAGTACATACAAAACTTTGGAATGATTCCGAAAGTGTCAGAAATGCAAAAGCTAAGAAAGAGAATAATGGAAAGGAATGACAAAGAGAAGGAAAAAGAGTTTGTTGGTTTTTTAAAACTATATTGGGGGTGGGGGAGAAGATTCAAAGAATTAAGACTGCTGCTCAGATGAAATTATTCAGAACAAGACTGCTCCTATTTTCCTTATTTTCCATCCAAGAGAGTATCTTGAGACATGACAAGACAGAACAAAAATAGCTAATAAGAAACTAATAGAGCTAATAAGATGTTAAAAGAGCATCTAGTTACCTTCAATGAATGCAAGTCACTGGGACCAGATTAACTATATCCTACTAAAAGAAGTGATAGATGTGGTTGCTGAGTAACTGCCAGTCCTCTCTAAAAGATTCTGAAGAAGATAAATGCCAAAGAACTAGAGAAAAGAGAATGTCCTGCTTTTCAAAAAAAGAGTGAAATCTGCAAACTATTTTTAAAAATTCTAGAATATGTCATTAGAGAGATGGGACATCTAGAAAAGGAAATGATCATAAAGAGCATGACTCCATTAAAAACAAGTGATTAGGGGGCAGCTGGGTAGCTCAGTGGATTGAGAGTCAGGCCTAGAGACTGGGGCGGGGGGGAGGGGGCAGGGTTACTAGATTAGGAGATCAGAGGAATGCATTAGATGTAAGTTGTCTGGATTTTGGCAGTTTTTAAAACTTTAAAACTTATATTGTTCTGGGGGCCGCTGGGTAGCTCAGTGGATTGAGAGCCAGGCCTAGAGACGGGAGGTTCTAGGCTCAAATCTGGCCTCAGACACTTTCTAGCTGTGTGACCCTGGGCAAGTCACATAACCCCCATTGCCTACCCTTACCACTCTTCTGCCTTGGAGCCAATACACAGTATTGACTCTAAGATGGAAAGTAAGGGTTTTAAAAAACAAACAAACAAAAAAAAAAAAACCCTTATATTGTTCTTTTGGAGAACACAGAGAGATATGAGGGACAAAATGCAATTAAGTGAATTCAGAACTATTTGGATTAGTTATTGCACAAAGTCAGTATGTAAGGCCGTCTCTACTTGATCCATGGATCTGTCCTTGTTCAATAACCTGGATAAAGGCATAGATAATGTGGCTTGCCAAATTCATTGATGACACAAAACTGAGGTAACTTAGCTCTCTGGGATGACTAAACCCAAAAAGCATCTCTATAAGTCAGAATGATGGGCCAAACAGAAATTTCATAGGGAAAGGTGTAAAGTCCTATACTTGGTTTTGTAAATCAATTTCATAAACATGACATGGGGGAGATATGAGTAGAAAGAAGTGTCTGAAAGATATCTGGGGTTCAGTGGAGTAACAGAGTGATATGGGAGCCCCAAAAGCTCATGTAGTCTTAGGTTGTGTTAGGACTGACAGAATGTCCAGAATTGGGAGGGGAAGAGAAACCAAAGGAAAAGTATGGTGATATAAAAAAAAGACAATAAAAACTTATTTAAAATCCTGGCCATCTCATATTCTGTGATTCTGGGCAGTGGATAGAATGCCAAATCTGGAGTCAGAAAGACTTTCCTAAGTTCAAATATGGCCTCAAACACTTATTAGCTGTGTGACTATGGGCAAGTCGCTTAGTTCCATTTGCCTCAGTTTCTTCATCTATAAAATGAAATGAAGGAAACAGCAAATCACACCAGTATTTCTGTAAGAAAATCCCAAGTGGAGTCACAAAGAGTCAGACAAGACAAATAAAAGACAACAATATGTGCCAGGAACTATGCTAAGCTGAGGGGTTATAAAAAGGGACAAAAGAAAGTCTGTGCATTCTAGAAGCTTATAGGTATGACACATGTCATTTCTTCTCCTCCCCCCAACACACACACATACTTAATAAACTCCAGAGGCTCTCCATTACCTTTGGATCAAATATAAACTCATCTGTCTAACATTTAAAACTTGTTACTTGTGTATAATCAATGTTGGAAGAATTGCAGGAACGCAGGCACACTGGTGCATTATTGGAGGAGTTGTGGATAAGTATAACCATTTAAGAAAGCAATTTGGAATAATGCAAATAAAATGACTATACCCGTTTACCAGAGATTCCACTACTAGGCTCATAACCCAAAGAGGGTTGCTAATAAGAAATCTCCATATACACCAAAATTCTTATAGCAGTAGTTTTTCTGATAGCAAAACACTGGAAAGAAAGAAAATGCACCCTGATTGGGGAACAGCTAAACAAATTATGGTACATGAATGTAACATTACTGTACTGTAAGAAATTACAAATGTAATGAATATAGAGAAATGTAGAAAGATTCACGTGAACCTCAAAGCCAAAAAAAAACAATATATACAAATGACAACAATATAAACAAAAGAACCACACATTCACACACAGACACCCACATGATCAAAAGTGAATGATGTACAATTATAAAGAATAATCATGCCTTGAAAAAAAATATGAGAAGATATCCCTACTTGACTCCTCTGCAGAGGTGAATGGACCACAAGTCTTAGACACTGTATATATTTTCAGACTTTTTTGATGTATAGGTTATTTATGCTCATTTCCACCCCCCCCCTTTAAAAATTTTTTTTCCCTTTAAAAATAATATGTTGGGCAGCTGGGTAGCTCAGTGGAGTGAGAGTCAGGCCTAGAGACAGGAGGTCCTAGGTTCAAATCCAGCCTCAGCCACTTCCCAGCTGTGTGACCCTGGGCAAGTCACTTGACCCCCATTGCCCACCCTTACCAATCTTCCACCTATGAGACAATGCACCGAAGTACAAGGGTTTAAAAAAAAAAATATGTTATCTAGGATAGCTCTCTGGGAAGGGAAGAGAAATCAAAGGAAAAGTATGGTGATATAAAAAAAAAAAGACAATAAAAACTTCTTTGAAAAATCAAGCTCTTCACCCCCTACTCCTGTTCATCTCCTTTCCAGCCTTTTTACACATACTCCCTTCCACACTCTGGCCGGCCATCAAGCCTTCTCGCCATTCTTCATATATATCACTTCAGTCCCATCTCCAAACCTTTGCAATGGTTGTCCCCCATGCTTAGCATGCTGTCCCTTTCATCTAGGATGCTTAGAGTCTCTGGCTTGCTTCCAGACTCAGTTAAAGTGCCACCATCTGCAGGAAGCCTTTCTGTATCCCTCCATATACTAGTGCCTTCCATGCAAAGGTGACCTTCCTTTAATACTTTTGCTGCATGGGTCTTTCTTGATGTACGTGTTGTCTCCCAAATTAGAACACAAATTCCTTTAGGGTAGGGATTGGTTTTAGTTTTCCTTTGTATTCCTGGCATGAAGCAATGTGTCCCACACATAGCGGGCACTTAAATGCTTGCTGACTGGCTGATTTTAACTGTATGTGTTGTCTCTCTCCCAATAGAATGATTTTAATGAAAGAAGGGTTTACTTCATTTCTGAAATAAAATATGTGTAAAGTGCTTAAGTTAGTGCCCAGCACATAGGAAAAGCCACATAAATGCTAGCTCTTATTCTACAAATTATATTATTGTTTTTGTATCCCCAGTGTTTAATACAATAAGTGCTTAATAAATGCAAGTGAGGGGCTGGAGAGTGGGGCCTGTGAGGTTTGGAAGGTGTGGGTGACCAGAAAGGGCTGGGGCTCTTGGCACTGCTGCCTCCCTGACACCCCAGACCTGTTTTGCACGTCGATCATGCGCTTAGCATAGGAGTAGCCGAAGTTGCTGTCGTGTGGGGGTCCATTGTGAATCTGAGTGTAGCAGTAGGAAAGGGGAGAGAAAAGAAAAAGAGATCCTTGAGACTCAAATGGAGGGACCTAAGGGCCCCACATCTCCACTTGCCCCTTCTGCCCTGCCCTCTCCCCTCCCTCCTTCAGGGGGGCAGGGGCAGGGGCCCTTACCATGGTCTCGTCAATGGGGTATGTGGTCTTGTCAGGAAAGATGCAGGTGGAAAGGCAGGAGATCACTTTCCGGGTGCCCATCTCATAGGCTGAGTGCAGGACGTTGTCATTGATCTGAATGTTCTTCCTCTGGGGAGATGAGGGACAGAACCTGACTTCCCCACTCTGCAACAGTCATCTGTGATCTCACTTTCCTCCTTAATCCCCTGCTACCCCATCCAATCTATTGCCAATTCCTTTTCAATTAGCCTGGAAAAAAAAATCTCTCATTTGTCCTCTATTCTCCATGCTCCCTATCACCACTCTTCAGTGTAGTCTACAAGCCCATTACCTTACCTGGATTATTTTAAGATTTTTAACTGGTTCTCCTGCATCTGGTCCCTATTCCTCTAACCTATCCTTCACAGGGTACCCCCTACCCAAATTTTAAACCCTTACTTTCTGTCTTAAAATTGATAGTAAGGGGCAGCTGGGTAGCTCAGTGGATTGAGAGCCAGGCCTAGAGACGGGAGGTCCTAGGTTCAAACCAGCCTCAGATACTTCCCAGCTGTGTGACCCTGGGCAAGTCACTTGACTCCCATTGCCCACCCTTACCACTCTTCCACCTAGGAGCCAATACACAGAAGTTAAGGGTTTTAAAAAAAAATGATACTAAGCATGGTCTCCAAGACAGAAGAGCAGTAAGGCAAGGTGGGGTTAAGTGACTTGCCCAGGGTCACATAGCTAGGAAGTCCTGGGGCCACATTTGAATGCAGGACTGCCTATCTCCAGGCCTGCCTCTCTATACCCTGAATCATATAGCTGCCCTTACCCAAATAATTTTAAAATATAGATTTGACTGTGTCACTTCCCTGCCCCAAAACTTTCAATGGCTCCCTTATTGGCTTGAGGATGAAATTCAAACTCCTTGCCTTTATGGGTGCCATCATGTGGGTGCCTGTTATCTCCCTAATCTTGCCTCTTACTACTTCTTTCATGCTTTGTGTTCCAGACACCAACTGAGGTTCCCTCATCTCTTCTGCCCTCTCCTGCCTCCATGCATTCATGTAGGCTGGCTTCTCACAAAAGAAACCAAGGAAGATACTGGGGCACAATTAAGAGTTGTTTAAAATCTTTATTTCTTTTTTTGTTCATCCAGGTGTTCTTAGTTTTTGTGAACATTCATCCATTTTATTTAACATTTTAATTCTGTTGGCATATAACTGGGCATAGTCCCGAAGAGGGGGAAGGATTTGCTCAAGATCACAAAGATGCCCTCCAATGCCTTCCTTGGCTACTCTGGTCCATCAGGTTTAGACCACCTCCTGACTTAGAGGTCTTCACCTCTTAAACCATCCAGTCTAACTTTTCTCCCTATATAGGAAACTCCCCTTATAGCCTCTTTGCCCAAATACCTTCAGGAGAAAGGGCATCCTTGCTTTTTGCTGGACAAACTGTTCCTGTTGCAGTTAGCTCTGACAGCCAACCCTATACCTAACCCAAGTATTTTTTCATGCTGAGCCCAAATCCATTTGATCTAATCCCAAGGTTATTTTGAAGGTTCCTTCCGAATCTGAGACTGCACTCTCCCTTGGTTTAGGGAGGAAAGTTGTTTCAATTCAATGCGACAAAGTGCCTACAATGTGCAAGGGGCAGGTAGTGGATAGAGTGCAGGGCCTGGAGTCAGGAAAGCTCATCTTCCTGAGTTCAAATCTGGCCTCAGACATTTATCAGCTGGTGACCTTGGACAAGCCACTTAACCCTGTTTGCCTCAGTTTCCTCATATATGAAATGATCTGAAGAAGGAAATGGCAAACCATTCTAGTATCTTTGCCAAGAAAATTCCAAATGGGACCTGAAGTTGGACATGACTGAAACAACTAAATAATAACTACTATGTGCAAGGTTCTGGGTTAGGTGCTGGAAAGAAAAAGACAAAAATGAAACAACTCTTGCCCTCAAGGCATTTATATTTTCTTTCCTCAGAATGAGGGCAGGGCCATGTCTCCCCCATTAGAAGCCCCCAGATAATGCCCTTCCCCCTAAGGAAAGCCCCTTGAATGGAAGCTGTTAACCACCCAGGCTGCTAAGAGCAAGGGAGAAGAAAGAAGAATAAGAAGATACTAAAGGGGAGAATGAAGCCCAGGCAGGGGGAACCAAGAGCATCGTTTCAGTATAATGCCAAACTATCCTCCTACCTTCTCTGTGGAGAAGGGCCTGGCTGGACTAGATGATCTCTGAGGTTCCTTCCAACTCTTGAGTTTTCTATGATTCTGTGATGGTGGGAGGGAAAGACTGGAGTTTTCTCTTTAGAGTTGGAAAGGACCTCAGAGATCATATGGTCTCAAAGAAGAACCCAAGGAAGAAACTGAGGCCAAGGGAGGGGGCTGTTTAAATCATCTATTTCTTTTTCTGTTAATTTGGGTATTTTTCAATTTTGTGGATATTCATCCATTTCATTCAAGTCTTTTTGACTACAATGACATATAACTGGACATAATCCTGGTGAGGGGAAGAGATTACCCAAGAACACAATGACAATCAGTAGGACGGCTGGATTTGAATCTGGCTCTAAATTCAGTGCTCTTTCATTATATTCTAAGGAGAAACTAAGGGATATATGAGGGCCAGACTTAGCCTCACCAACCATGACAGGCAGAGTAACATTTCTTAACCACTTGCAGGGCCTGGAACACCATACTCCCAGCTATACTGCCTGGAGGAGTTTGGCTGAAGATCCTACCAAAGGTCCCTTCTCACCCACAATCAACTTCTAATTTGGGACTCAAGTCATGCAATTTCAAGCTAGATGGGGTCTTAGAAAGTATTTCTTCCCCTACTACTACCACATAAGGCCCTCAGTCAATACATGCTAAAGGGATACACTAAATTCTAGACCCAAACACAATGCCCTGCTAGGAGAAGCAGGAAAACTCAGGAGAGAACTCAGGGCTGGATATAAGAAGATCTGAGTTCTAATTTTGGTTTTCTCTCTAACTTACTAAGTGACTGAAAATGTCCTTTTTCCTCTCTGGGCCTTGGTTTCCCTCTCTGTAAATGATGAAATTAGATCAAGTGACCCCTAAGGCTCCTCCCAGTCTTGAGAGTCTTCATTCTAAGCTCCCTCCCAGCTCTAACATTCTATGATTTTTAACTGAAAACCTATGATTCACTTGTAAAATTCCCCTGCACAAATACACCCTAGAACTTGGAGTGATGAGTGTGATCTGCTGAGGGGGACCAGTCTTTAAGCAGAAAGGTATTCTGAACTGAAAAGAGAAAGGTAAAGATGACTGATTTCTATTTCCAGAGTTCAATTCAGAGCTCAAATTCTAGTCTAAGCCTTTATCAGAGGGGTAGCAAAAGAATATTGGGAGGCCAAGATCTTAGGTTAGTTCTGTCACTTTCCTTGGGCCTGAGATTCTTCTTCAGTAAAATGAAGAAGTTGAACAGATCAATGTTTCTTATTGTGGTTCAATTATATCTCTTATCTCTCTATTTCTGCCTATCTCTTTTTCAGATTATCTATCTCTATCTCTCTGTCTGTCTCTCTGTGTTTGTCTATCTCTCTCAATCTGTCTATCTCTCTCAATCTGTCTATCTCTCAATCTATCTATCTCTCTATCGGTCTATCTCTCTCTCTCACTCTATCTATCTACCTGTCTGTCTTCTAGACATCTATCTCTCCCTATCTATAACTATCTCTGTCTCTCTCTGTCTCTGTCTCTCTCGCTCTATCTTTCTATCTGTCTATATCTCTCTTTCTATTTGTCTGTCTATATATCTATCTCTCTGCTGAAGGGATTACTAGGAACAAAATAACATGAGAAAAATGATGTTGCCACACTGGATCATATAGCCAAAGCAAGGATTTAGTAAAAAAAACAAGATATTATTGCAAAAGCATTTTCTTGTTGTGACAATATCAGAAACCTCATGAGTCCTGACCTTCTACCTGTAAGAAAGAATTGGTGGGGCAATCCAAATTCCATCCAAATCCAAATCCAAAGTCCATCCTTTGCGGTACTGGCTATATAAACGATTGACCTTCTGCCTCTTCTAAAAGTGTTTACAGTGGCATTAAATTAAGTTTCCTAGTTAGCATTTCAAACATCCTTGGATTTAGCATATCAAGCATCTTTAACAGCAATAAGGACCTTCCAAGTTAGAAACTTCCACAGATGGTCAATATCTCTCAGACTCAGGGCACCTCATCATATCTCCTAGACTGGCTGTTAGGTCTCTTCTCCCTCCCCATCCTCCTTATCTCTAGTCACATAGCCATGAATTTATAAGCTCTACCTATAATAAAGATTTGGGGCAAACTTATGTCTAATCCGGACTTTGTATCCTGAAAGTACTCCTTTGTATGAGCTTCCCCTCGCCTGTCACGGACCCACATCCATCATGTATTGATGTGGAATGACTTTTCCTAATAAATACCTCAAGCTAGAACATCAGCTCCAGCACTCTGCTCAACCCTTTCCTTTGTCTCCCCATTTCTTTCACACCAAGTTGCCATCGTGGTCAAGAACCCTGCCTGGGCCTGATTGCGTGGGCCATAACATCTGACTATCTGTCTGTCTGTCTGTCTATCTATCTCTGTCTCACTGTCTGTCTTTATCTATCTATCTATCTATCTATCTATCTATCTATCTATCTATCTATCTATCTATCTATCTATCTATCCCTATATATGACTGTATAACCATGTATACATATGCGTGTGTCTAACTATATTTCCATTTAATTGGCTTACTTTGTAATCCTCTGAATTTTATTTTAGGCATTTAAAAACATCCTGAACTAGGAGAACAATGAAAATGACAACAACATGGCTCTGATTAGCTTAATGGCCAGCCACAATTCCAGATAACTGGTGATGAAACATGAAACCCAGTTCCTGACAGGGAGGTGGAGGACTCTGAGGGCAGATTGAGATATAGCTACTTTTGGGATAAGGCCAGTGTGCAAGTTTATTTTGCCTGATTATTCACGTTTGTAACAGGTACTTGGCTTTTCCTTCATTCTCATTTGAGGGGAGAAGAACTTGGGGGTAAGAAGGTAGATTTTTGCTAACTGAAAAATATATATATATAATTTTAAAAACCAACATTATTTTGAGAAGGGGATCCATAGGCTTCGCCAGACTGCCAAAAAAGGTCCACAATGTGAAAAAGGTCAAGAACCTCTGGGTTAAAGGGTCTCTATAGGGGTCTGATTCTATACTTGTATCTCCCATTTCCACAGCACTTTAATGTGTACAAAGCACTTGCTCACAATGACCCTAGAATGCCTAGAGAGCTCTTGAAATAGGCCTGGAAGAAGTCAGGTGGAAGCAGATGCCCTAGAGGCCACATGCACTCAAGCTTTCCCTCAGTTGTTAGAGCCTTCAAAAGTACCAGGTCACCATACTGAAGACTCGAGGGGATTCAGTTTCCTCGCCTACACAATGAAGGGTTGAACTAGATGTCTAAGGACCCTTCTAAGTCCAAACTTATAATCCTAATAGCTTTATTAAAGTGTTCTGCACACAGTAGGTGCCTAAGAAATATTGGCTGAATGGAATTGCACCCTCCATGTTAGTCTTCAATCATTTGTATGTATGCACACACACGGTAGAAAGCATAAACTCTTTTAAAAGATACCAGCCTGCCTAAAACTCTGCAGGGAGTCCCTAAATCTTTGGCTGTGCCATATTCTTCCTCCCAGCCTCCAGGAACCCTGAGCATACAGTTAGTCCTTAGGAAGGGCTTAATGCTTGAGTAATTCTACACAGGAATGAATCCTACCAATGAATAGTCTTCCTTCTGAGAAGTTTCAGGATAGTACCTCAAGAAACTGGGGGAGAAAGAAGTGAACTGAGAGGAGAAGGAATCACCTTGTTGGGTTTTTCTCATCTCCAGGCTCCACAGACAGGAGCCTTCCTTACCCAGAAGTCCAGATTATACTTGATGTTCCGGAAGAGGCCACCCACCATGGCTGCCAAATGGATGACATGTGTAGGCCGGTGCTTCTCAAACAGGGCTCGAGTCTGGGCTGTGTCCCTGGTAGGGGGGAGAGGCAAATCATACCCTGACTCAACAGACTTATATATCATGTGCATACTATGTGCAAAGCAGAGGGAGCTAAGAATCAGACAGTAAAAAATGTGCATGCCCATTAACTTAGCTATTGGCACTCTAAAACAGACTCTTGTGCATTGGTCAATGGTGGAATGGTCCTGTAGTAAAGAAAATGCAATATATTAATCCTGATCTTGTTATAAACAAATATAGAAGACAGAAGGAAATTGTAGCTAAATGGAAAGATGGCTCACAGGATGGCACACGCTGTGTGACTCTGGACTAGTCAATGCTAAGTCACTCTGTCAACTTCAGTTTCCTTATCTATATGAGTCTTGTGGACTTGTTGGTGTCTAAGGTCTTTTTTAGTCACAAATCTATGATCTTAAGAAAGGTGTGAGAAGAGTTGCTTTTATTGTGTGCCCCCAAACAAGAGCCATTTTATCATCTTGCATTATTGGGTTTGTGATAAGTATTTGTAAAGAGACCATGAAAATAATTATAAACTTCTGCTCCAAGATTTGTGGCAGAGGACAAAGAGAAATAATAAGAACCTGATAAAACCCTCCAAAAAATTCAACACACAACAAAGTTGCTCAGCGACTTTAATGGAAAGGTGGGACTAGGTATGGAAGGCAAAAAGAACTTGTTTTCTAGAACAAGGAATGAAACAAGACCAAAAGACTTGCAGACTAACAGAAACCATGTCCATATGTCTCAAATTCTTTGAGAGAAGAATCAGAAAGGCTCTGAATGTGGCAAAGTAGATAGGTGTATGTGGGTGAGTATTGATGGTAGATGGGTGGGTATCTAGATTTCCCCTTGTTAGCTTTCAATGGACCAGATCAGCTATTCACTCACCCCCACCCAGGGAAGACCTATGAGGGAATAAACTCAGTGAACTTTTCCCCCTGTACCCTGAATTTGATTTATCCTTTATTAAACCCCTGATAGTTGATACTTAGAGTCTGGAACAGTTACATTGAGAGGGGAGGTGACTGATCTTGGGGCTGAGGGGAAGACCATCACCTGACTCCATCTTGAGGGGTGAAGCTACTTGTACTCAGGAGGTTCAGACTCTTTGGCCAAATGGGAGAATTCCTGGTCAATGTCTTCTCTCTTGGTATTCGTGGTCTCCCAATAGCATAAAAACACATATAAAAGCACAGGGGAACCCAGTTCACTCAGAATTCACCCCACAAGCTCAACCTCCCAACTAAAGGAAGAACCCTCCTAGCTCCTTATCCAGTCAGGAGAGAAGTGACAGTTGGGGACCTTCAGAATTCTCCTCCAAACTCCTCTTGCTGTGGGCCCCTCCCAAACGGAATTCTGAAAGGGCACATTCTGCTGGGCTGGTTTCAGGGTCCATTCCACCCCTAGCTGCCTGCTTGCCTTTGCAAATTCAGTTCACACTTATAGGGGACACAGCAGATGAGTGCCAGACTTGGAGTCAGGAGGACCTGAGTCCAAATCCTGCCTCAGATACGTAGCCATGTGACTCTGAACAAAGCACTTTATTCCCCTTGGTCTTGGCTACCCTATATTTAAAAAGTGAATAATAGTACCAAACTTATATAGTTGTTGTGAGGATCAGATGAGATGAGATATATACATAGAGAGAGAGATAGACAGGTAGATAGATATGTATACACATATATACATAAAACTAGAAAACTTTGCAAAACTTAAAGTACAATATAAATGCTGGCTATTAGTATCATGATGAACACCAAACAGCCCCATAAAACTTTTTGGTAATTATATTTAAACCTATAGGCAATAGTTTATCAGTGATTTGGGAGTATCATTCCTAAGTGATCTATGTTGGGAGATTGATTTGCAAATTATATAAAGGACAGGAAAAATATTAAAGGTTCTGGGGGGAAAAATCTCAGTCCTTATTAATACTGAAAAAAAAAAAGGCACCTGAGAGGTCATCACCAACTCCATATGCTGCCAAGGCCAAGAGAACCTGTCTGTCTGCAATGCTTTCCATAACGTCTGGCCTCTACCTCTATCTTTTCGTTAATCCTGTATAAGGATGTGTCTACATTTAAAATTTTGCAAATGACAGTCCTCTGGCCTGAACCTAAATGCTGACATTGCTTGCTAGAAAATACACATGCACACATAGCTTTACTGGTAAACTAGAACCTTTCCCCCTTTAATATTTCCCACCTCCTATCCCAATGGAGGTCAGACTCCAAGGGAAGAGCTGTGTAACTCCTTAGAATAAAGGCTCTTTTGTTCTCCCTTAAGAAGCAAGCCTCAAGGTCATTTTCCTTAGCTTTGGTCAAGGGAGTTAACAGCAAAAAACTCCTTAGGATTCTTTAACTGTTTTTTGTTCACTAATGCAATTTACTACAACTTTAGCATCTTGTCTCTTATCTCTAAACTGTTGGGGAATTTTCTTCCTATTTCTAAGACTGCTCAGCTTAGCCCATATGCAACATTTTCTCGGTGATCCCCTAGTTTTTACAGATGACAGATTTCTATATCTTAAGTAGAAATAAGAAGGATAGGCTAGCTGATCCCATTCTCACCACCCTATTCTGCCAATCACTGCCACAGCACGCGAGGGATCTAGAAAACTGAAATATGCTTCAGAGACAACTCCCTTCCCTTTTAATTTTTTTTAAACCCTTGATTTCTGTGTATTGGCTACTAGGCAGAAGAGTGGTAAGGGTAGGCAATGGGGGTTAAGTGACTTGCCTGGGGTCATACAGCTAGGCCTTTTAATTTAAAAAATTTTCCAAACCTTTACCTTCTGTCTTGGAATCAACATTGATTCCAAGACAGAAGGGCAGTAAGGGCTAAGCAATGGGGTTACGTGACTTGCCCAGGGTCTCACAGCTAAAAAGGTCAAGTTTGAACCCAGGACCTCCCATCTCTAGGCCTGGATCTGAATCCACTGAGCCATCTAGCTGCTCTCTCCCTTTCTAATAGGAAGGGTTTGTGGGCCTTGATGAAAGGTTGAGAATTTAAGCTGATTCCTACCTCCCTCCTCAGCTATTTTGGGTTCTTAAGCTAGAGGATAACACAAATGCTAATATCCTCTCTTCTCCCAAGCTCAGCTGGTCTGAGCCAAGAGGACTTTTGTTGCCCAGAGAGCTGGCAGAAAGCTATTTGTAGTGCTTCAACCTTTGCAGAGACTCCTGGAGGAGGATATTTAGAGAAGTACTACCCTTTCCCTTTACCAATTTCTTTCTCCAACTAGACAATCTGACTGTGAAACTTCTGCAATCTTGGCTAGCAAGTGAGGATCCAATTCAAGACAGACCTGAAGAGCACCCCATCTTATTCCTATCTGACCTCATACATTTTCTGGCCACAAAGAGTAACTTTATCGGATTCCTACTTTTTATACAGATGGCCTATTTCTCTCCTGGGTATGGTTAGTTCATTGCAAAATCATTTATTTACAGGGCAACAACTGCTAAATATAGGAAATAATGTGAAAAGGGAAATCTGACTAATGATCCTCTTCCATTATTTTCAATGAACCCCCAAGAGTAACTGGACTCATTGGGAAAAAGGAGGAGGGCATTAAAGCATTTGCTTTCTTGTCTATCTAAATAAAAAATTTATGATGATCATGTGGTTAGGCATCAAGGGCATCACAAATGTTGATACTGTTGGGAACAGTCAATTTTTCACAAGCATTTTTCATCATAAACCATATCTTTGCCATCATGCAACTGACTGAAAGACCTCATTGTATTTATTTTGCTTACTGATTACAAGAAGCCCTGGATTTGCAGTCTCAAGGGCTCCTTCCAACAAGGTCATCTGTATATAGATCAAAATTATGTCAGATTTCATGAAAGATATAACAGATATGACCTTGTTTGACAAAAATAATCATTGCCATTAGCCAAGTCATAAAACAAGGAGACGTCTGCTTACCAGATGTTCATTCATTACAGTCCCAGAGGAATTCTGGTGCAGAGTCCAAGCTAAAGAAGGATTCCCAATACTTGGTGAGATTCTCTAGATGCTCCTGTTCGCAGATGATACCATACTGGTTGTATCAAGCCCTACTACACTGCCGAGCCTCCTAGGCAAGATCTGGAACTACTCAAAGGAGTCTATCCTAACCATCCACACAGGCAAAGTCAGGAGGGTGGATGAAGAATGCCTACAGTCTAGACCAGTGATGGACAAACTTTTTAAAGAGGGGGCCAAAGGAAAGGAAATGCTTATCTGTCAGTTTGTTTCTAAGGCAACTCTTTCGAAGTTTCATTGTATTATATCCTACTCATTGTATTCATCAGATTAGCAATAATGTCGTGTGGCCTGATAAAACATTTCAGGGGGCCGCATCTGGCCGGCAGGCCATGGTTTGCTCATCACTGGTCTAGACTATGACATACAACCTAGAGTCTGTCCTTTGGAATAAATATCCATGAATTCTCTAATGAATTTACTTATCAATTTGACTAGGTCATGCCAAATAACCCAGTGCAAATCAAAAACCAGTTTCATTATTCTCAGTGTATCATTCTCCACCAGCAGTTGATGGGGAATGTGTTATTCATAATTTAGCAAGAGAAATTTATCCTTGACATCAAATAAAGAAAAATGACTATTAAATGCAAGTGGTCATACAAAGAAAAATAGCATATTTGTTCAAAGAAAATACCGTTTATTACAGGAGATAAGGGATTTATTTGCTTAGTATAGCTAGTTCCACTAAATCAAAGACAACTGGGGGCAGCTGGGTAGCTCAGTGGATTGAGAGTCAGGCCTAGAGACGGGAGGTCCTAGGTTCAAATCCGGCCTCAGCCACTTCCCAGCTGTGTGACCCTGGGCAAGTCACTTGACCCCCATTGCCCACCCTTACCACTCTTCCACCTATGAGACAATACACCGAAAGTTAAGGGTTTAAAAAAAAAAAGACAACCACCTGCCAGGCCAGTCAAGAAAGGACTCTGGAACCCTCCACCTTCAGCAACTAAGTCTTTTTATACAGATAAGTAGGGAAAAGGAGACACTGAAGGGCACCACTGCTGTAGCTGGTTTTGCCATTTATGAAGGGTCGCATATGGCAAAATGGTTAAAACAGAACAAAATTGAGTTGGTTATGTTTTTCCACACATTCACTTTTAACTACACACATGTGTGTGAATGTATGAGAGAGAGAGACAGAAAGAGACAGAGAGAGACAGAGAATGCAAATGGACAAGTTGGGCCCATAATTCAGCAGGAGGAGGTGGGCCCAACAATTTCAAGGATTCCAAGTTTTTCCCTGAAATGAGGGTCTTTCTTTTAACGCCAATATCATAGTATCCTCTGGCATGTTAGTGACTCAATGACCACATGAATGGAAACTACACAGCTTCTGAAAAACTGAAGCTGATTATCACAAAGGTATATGATTGTAATGGAATACTACTGTAGAGAAATGACAAACAGGATGGTCATAAAAAAAAAAAAACAACCCGGAAAGACTTACATGAAGTGAGCAGAATCAGGAGAAGGTTGTACACAGTAACAGGAATAAAGATGCCAAAGACAAGGCAAGGCACATGCTAGGTATGAGTGGGCTGTAATCTCTAACAAATAAAGAACTATGATAATGAATTAAAATAATGGATAACTTCCAAAACAATGTGTAATCTGAAAAAAAAAGAGATGGTCTGGTGGCAAAAGCTACCTTTGGATACCCTGTGTATTCCCTCAATATCTTTATGTTACCAGGAGAAAGAAAAGGTACCCAGTGAGAAACTTATGGCCATTCATGGGCCAAAGCTACATGGGATGGACAAGCAGGGATGGAGTACAATTTGTGTCATGGGTGGGGGAAGTGGAAATCTATATCGATGAGATCACAGATCCATTGGAGTATGAATTATATGGGGTCAGAAGAGAAGGGAGGGTCAGAGAAACAAGGACAAGTCTACAAATAAGAATGATACAAAGTAGAGAGTAATTGGAATGACACCAGGAACTCCAGGAAAATATGAGGTAAAGGAATTTATTTTTATCAGGGAAGAGTTTGTGAAGAAGGTAGCATCTGAGCATGGCCTTGAAGGAATAATATGGACTTAAACAGGCAGAGATGAGGAGAGAGTACATTCTAAGGACAGAGGAATGGCCTGAGGCAAATCACAAGACAAGAAAGGGGAGAGGATGGGTTCCAGGGCTTGGCTATGAAGTAGAGTGTGTTAGAGGCAGTAAAGGCTAGAGATACAGGCTAGAACCAGACTGTGGAACCTTCAAGACTGGGATAAGGAGGCTCTATTTTACCCCATAGGCAAAGAGAAACCACAAATGGGTATGGGGTAGTAAAATAGCACAATTGGGCCTGCGTCTCAAAAAACTTACTTTGTAGCTATGTGAAGGCTGGAGTTGGAAGGGAGCTTGTATAATTTCACAGAGGAGAAAACAGAAAATATCCAAGGTCACCCAGTAAGGGAGGGCAGATCTAGGACTAAAGAAAGGCCAAATACTCTGACAGCTATCTTCAAGCTTCTGAAAGGCAGTGGTGGAAAAGAAGGATCAGACTTGTCCTTCCTGGCCCCAAAAGGAAAAACTAGAAATGATGAAATACAAAGGGGCAAATTGAGGCTTTATATAAGAAAAAGTATTTCCCAACTGTTAGAGCTGTCTCAAAACTAAATGGGATATCTTGGGAAGTAGTAAAACCACCTTCCTTGGAGTCTATAGGCTGAGGCTGGATGACTACTGGTTAGGTACGATGTAGAAGGGATTCTGGATCAGGCACAAGTTGGACTAGATGGTCTCTGAAGTCCCTTCCAGCTCTGAGATAGTGTGGGAGATAGGGAGGGTGTCATTGTAGTCGGGATATTCCATCACAACCCATCTTTGTACCAAAGAAGAAGCCTTTAGAAGCCCAGGCCAAGAATGGTAGCATATAGTAGGGTATTCCATGCCTAGGTGGGAGACAGGTCCTGTGCTGGTGATTTAGGGAACATTTCTCATCCTTGGCCTCTCTGCAGCACTGGACACTGCTGATGCTACCCTTCCTTCCTGAATACTCTCCCCTCTAGGCTTTCAATGTCCTGCCCTCTCCTGGTTCTCCCCTTTTCTATCTGACCACTCCTTCTCATCTTCATCCAGGTCATGTTCATTCATTAACCATGAGTATCCTCCAAGGCTCTGTCCTGGATCCCCTTCCCTTTTCCCTCTAGACCTGGGTTGGCAAAGTCATGGCATGGATGCTGGGCCAGCACTGGGAGTAGAGGGGGGCTGAGCTGCTTCATTCCCCCTCTCCATAGTGCCTGAGAACATATTTTGCATGACCTGCCCCTCTGTCCAGCTGCCCACTTCCTCCCTCCACTGTCTGGGTTAATGTGCAGGGCTCATAGGCAGCTTGAAGTTGCAGCTTGGGCACATGATCTCAAAAATGTTTACCAGTGCTGTTCTAGACTATCTTTCTTGGTGATTTCATCAACTCCATGGGTTCAACTGCCATCTCTATGCAGAAGACTCTCACATCTACGTTTCCAGACCTAATCTCTAACACATATCCTTTTTTTAAAAATAGGATTTTTTCCCCTCAATTACATGAAAAAAATTTTAACTTGCCCTTTTTTAAAAGTTTGAGCCAAATTCTCACCATCCCTCCTTCTGCTTCCCTCTTCCTGAGACACCAAGCAATCTGATATAGATTTTACATATGTAAGAGCAACAAGTGAATAATTAGGGACACGCAAGAAAAATACAGAGTTGCCGTTCATCAAGCACACCTTACTGTTTCCTACTATTTTGGGTTTTTGCACTAGTTGTCTCCATGCCTGGAAAGCCCTGCCTCATCACTTCCTCCTCTTGACCTCATCTCAAGTCTTACCTTTTGCCAGAGGCCTTTCCTAGTCCCCTCCAGCCACTAATGTCTTCACTCTGAGATTCACTTGTTGTCTCTCCCACTGGAATGTGAGATCTTGGAAGAGCAGAGATTGTTTTTGCTTTTCTTTGTCCCAGCACTTAGCTTTGCACATAGTAAAGCCCTGAATAAATGACTGATAGACTATATAATTAGGGGTTCAGAGACACGTGGCTCTGTGGGAGCCTGGGAGGAGAGAAAAAATCTGGCAGGAAAGTGCCAAAGGGATGAGCTGCCAGGTGCAGTTAGGACAATTAAGGGTGGGGCAGTAAAGGTCTGGCTTTCTTAGCATAAGGTGGGGGACCAGGATGTTTATTCAGGCAGAAAGTAGACAGGCTAGCCTTACCACTGGGCCCTCGGCCTAGCTCTTTCTTAACTCACTCCAGCTAATAAACTCAAACCTACTGGCTGGACAGAAGGAAGGAGATATGTGTAGGGGCCCAGGAGAGAAAGGTATGAATCACTTACGTTAGGTCTGCATCCTTAGAAGAAACAAATATCCATTGTTCCCCAGGCTGGCTGGCACCATCAGCCACCACTGTCTGTATGGCCTTCCCTACCAGGCCGGAGCCCCCAGTGACCAGGATCCGAGTAACCTCTGATGAATCTGCCATACCTGCTGCACCTATGGGGACAGGAGACACAAACAAGATAGGAAAGGTTGGGCCCTGCCCCTTACCTGCCCCAAATGAGAAAATATTATTTGTAATAAAGAAATTATCAGAGTAATAATCACTCATCATTATAGAGTCTTTTTCATATATTGGCTCATTTGATCCTTTTTAGATCAGTGAAATTATTATCTCATTTTACAGATGAGGAAATTGAGGCAAACAGTGGTTAAGTAACTTTTCCTAGATCACACAGCTGGAAAGTGTCTGAGGCTGGATTTGAGTTTGAGTCTTCCTGACTCAAGGAATTCTATTTACTGGACCACCTAGTTGCCAAGGGAAATCAGGGATCAAAAATCTGGCCTTTGGCATACTGGGTAAGTCACTTTACATGGGAAGGAAGGTTAGTTTAGACAACCTCACAGGTCCTTCCCATATTGACAAACCTCTCTGCTGTTAAACAAAGAATGACTCATGCATTAGTCCTCTATTGGAAACCTGTATAACTTGGTAGGATCTGTCAGAATGTGTTTCACTGCCACGGTCTTTGAGAGACCAAGCTGACTTCTTTTCTATACTTGTTCATCCATTTTTTAGTCATGTCCAACTCTCTGTGACCCCATTTGGGGTTTTGTTGGCAAAGATACTGGAGTGATTTGCTGTTTTCTTCTCCAGCTCATTTTGCAGATGAGGAAACAGAGGTAAACAGGGTTAAATGATTTGCCCAGAATCACATAGCTAGTAAGTATCAAAGGCCAGATTTGAACTTAGGGAAATGAGTCTTCCTGACTCCAGGTCCAGTACTCCATACACTATGGCACCACCTAGCCACCCCCTTTTCTATACTACAATGAGGCATCCAGGGAAGACAGGGAGGGAAGGGCGGCGAATGATTATTATGAGTAGTTCCATTCAACAAGCACTTCTTAGGCACCCACCATGTACAGACAGTGTGGTATACTGGATAATAATTGGCCTTGGAGTCTGGAAGATCTTCCAACATATATTCTACATATGTGACCCTGGACAAATCATGGAAATTCTAAGACTGGGGGCAGTAAAACAGCGCAGTGGATAGAAAGCCAGGCCTGAAGATGGGAGGTTCCGGATTCAGCCTCAAACACTTTCTACCTGTGTGACCCTGGGCAAGTCACTTAACCCCAATTACCTAAACTTTACCACTATTCTGCCTTGGAATCCATACTCAGTATCAATTCTAAGATAGAAAATAAGGATTAAAAAAGAAGAAGAAGAATCTTATGGCTGGTGTGCAGCACAGCAGGTACATATCTGGGGAAAGAACTAATAAAATCACAAGTCCAGTAGAAACAAAATAAAAAGAAAGAAATGTACAAGGCACTGTGAGAGGTGGAGAAAAGATAAAGGACTATTCTTAATCTATCTCCTCATCTGTAAAATGGGAATAATTATGACCCACATGTCACTGTAAGGATCAAATGAGATAATGTATTTAACTCGTAAACCTTAAAGCACTATATGTTAGCTATTATTATTTGTTTCTGTTCTATTCCTATACTTAACTTCAAGCTCCACAAAAGAGCAGGGAAAGTGCTTCATCTAAACTTGGTGGCTCTTTCAGTGCCTAGCCCAGAGTGCAAGTGTCTGTAAACAGCAGACACTTACTAATGTCTATTGTTCTTGTCTGGCCATTTCCTACCTTCCCTGTCTCCTCCCCTCCACATGCAAGCTCGAACACACTCAATGCTTCTTCTTCCTTCCTTCTCCCTTTACACCAAAATAATACTAATAACAGCCACTAGAAATTATGGTCATCTTAAGGAGCCTGGGATTTGTAATCAATGTAGATTATGCAAGGAATGGTAGAGACTATGGGTGAATGAAGAGGGCAAAGTCATACCTAACCTGTTAGTTAGAAATATATATCATGAGTTCAAGGACTGACAGACAAGTCCCCTTACTCCTCTTCCTCCTCCTCCAAATATAGATCTCAAAATATCCTGGAGAAATCAGCCAATCTAGTAGTCTGGAAGCAGACTACTAGCAAAGACTGAACTGTTGCCTACCATCTTCTGGACATAAGATTGCTTATTGCTTATTGACTTAGGAAGTTAAGTTAACAAGCATTTAGAGCAACACCTTTCCATAGATGTTGCCAAAGCTACAAGGACCAAAAAGTATTTAAAATATAGAAACCTAAGGGGCAGCTAGGTTGCTCAGTAGATAGTGCCAGGCCTGGAGCTGGGAGAATCTGGGTTCCAATCTGTCTTCAGACACTTCCTAGCTGTGTGACCCTGGGCAAGTCACTTAGCCACTTTTGCCTAGCCCAGCGATGGGCAAACTTTTTAAAGAGGGGGCCAAAGGATGCTCATCTGTCAGTCTGTTTCTAAGGCAACTCTTTCAAAGTTTCATTGTATTGTATCCTATTCATTGTATTCGTCAGATTAGGAATAATGTCAGCTGGATAGAACATTTCAGGCGGCCACATCTGGCCTGTGGGCCATAGTTTGCCCATCACTGGACTAGCCCTTACCACTCTTCTGCTTTGGAATCAAAACTTACTATTGATTCTAAAATGGAAGGTAAGAGTTAAAAGAGAGAGAGAGAGAGAGAGAGAGAGAGAGAGAGAGAGAGAGAGACACTTGGCAGAGGAAGTCAAAATGCTGTGGAATCAGGAGGACATGTAATTTCATCCCCAATGTAGTGCCTGTTGCTAGAGTTATTTTCCCCCCCTTATAAACCCTTACCTTCCATCTTAGACTCAATACTGCATATTGGTTCCAAAGCAGAAGAGCAGTAGGGGGTAGGCAATCAAGGTTAAGTGACCTGCCCAGGTTCACTCAGCAAGGAAGTGTTTGAGGCCACATTTGAACCCAGGACATCCCATCTCTAGGCCTGGCTCTCAATCCACTGAGCCACCCAACTGGTCCCTTATTTGTGGTTCAGAGACAAACCTCTATCTTCTGTCTTAATATCAGTTCTAAGTGGTAAGGGCTAAGCAATTGGGGTTAAGTGGCTTGCCCAGGGTCACAAAGCTAGGAAGTGTCGGAGGCCAAATTTTAATCCAGCTCAGCCAGGCCTGGTCCTCTAGCCACTATCCCCTCCAAATGCTGGGAGAGTTATACTCAAGATGTTCTCAGGATACTTACAAACTAATACTTTCACTCAACCACAAAAGTCAGATGCTTTTGTTTTGTTTGATTTTTTAAGTCACTAATACAACTGTATGAAGAATGGTAAGTGCAAAATAATAATAAAGCAGAGTAACAATTTGTCATAGGTCATTTCTACCTAATAATAACATAAAGACAGTAACTCTTACTTCTGTAGGTATTTAAAGTTTACAAATGTTTCCTGTGTGTACATAATAGGTTCCACCCACTTTATAGATGCAGAAACAAGTCCAAAGAAATGAAATTGAGTTGCTAAAGTTAAAACAGATAAGAAGGGACATGGTTTAAAACTCAAGTCACCTGATCTCTAATCCAGGATTCTAATGGACCTCACTCCCCCTCAAAAGGCTGAATTTCTAATTGGCCAAAAGGCAAAGGCATGCAAACAAAAAGAAGCCCATGTTCTGGTCAAGGAGTGAGAGGGGTTTGGATAAAATAGTTCAGAGGCAAGGCTGCCTCCACTAGCGTTAATGACTGTTTCCTTCACATTTGCCTCTGAAGAAATGTTTTACTGGGAGTGTGCCAAGTATACCCACTCACAAAAGAAATACTCATCCCACCATACCCCCTTAAAGGAGCAGTCTCAGTGGGAGAGGAACAGCTGAAATGATCAGAAAGTCACTATCCTAGGATGCAAGAAAGTAAGATAAACCATCTAGGAGGGGGAGGAAAAAACTGTAAGATCTGTACTTCTAAGAGGTCACGTACCCATTCAAACTGCCCTGGGGAAGCATAATAGTCCTGGACTCAGGCCAGGACCAGCCAGAACCTATTACCAATTTTCTCTTTGATTCTCTTCCTTTTCTGTCTCACCTGGGCAAGTCAGAAACATACATTTGCAGAAGATGGAAAGGAACTCAAAGCGTCATCTATTCCAACCTTCCTCTCAAAACTATAGTAGCTGGAGAGAAACAGCTCAATGTAGCCTACAGATCTCCAGTGAAGAGGTAGTACCTAATTCCTTCCAAGACAGCAAATGCAAACTCCTTAATGGAAAGGACTCTTCCCCTTTTTTTGTTTTTATCCAAAGTATTGGTGCTTAATAAATGCCTGTTGATTAAATAATTTTGTATAGCCCCCTTTCCTTTCTGAAATCTGCCTTTCTGCATTACCTACTCATTTTTCTCCCTAAGGCCAAGGAAAATGAGTCTGATCCCTTTTCACAAGATAGCCTTTCAAATAGTGTAGGACAGCAATGATGTTTCCCATACTGCTTCTCTGATTGTCTCCTCTCCTCTCTTTCTCCTTGGAGAATGTGATGGGTGGGTTCAAGATCAGCCCTGTCCTCTCCCTTACCTCTAACAGTTCCTGAAGTTATTTGCATGTTGTCTCCCTCATTAGACTAAACTCCTTGAAGACAGACACTGTCTTTTGCCTTTCTCCATACTCTGAGCACTTAGCCCAGTGCCTAGAACATAGCAGGCACCAAATAAATGCTTGCTGACCTGCCTTGTCCTCAAGGAATTGACCTTCTGTAGGCGGGAATAATATACAAGTACATAAGTATGTAATACTTCTAATAAATACAAAATAACCACAGAGTTGGACTCCCAGTGGCAGGGGGGCTCAATGAGTAAGGGAGAAGAGAGGTGGGGATCAAATTCCATCCTCCCAAGGGACAATGAGTGGGCTTGTCTTTTGTGGGCCCTTAAGAACACTCCCTGGGCAGCTAGGTGGAGCAGGCCCTGGAGTGAGGAGGACCTGAGTTCGAATCCAGAATCATATACTTCCTAGCTGTTTAGACTTGGGCGAGTCACTTCACCCTACTTGCCTCAGTTTCTTCACCTGTCAAACGATCTGGAGAAGAAAATGACAAGCCACTCCAGTATCTCCGCTGAGAAAACACCGAAGAGGGTCACAAACAGTCCGACACAGTCGGACCCGACCGAAAACGTCTAAACAACCACAGTACCTCGGACTCTCTGTGGGCCTCAGTTTCTCCCTTCTGTCCAACAGAATACGACCATATCTCTAAGCTCGCTTTCTACAGACACTCGGGAATACTTAAGTGGTGCCACGCCACGCTATGTCCCCACTCCCACTTCCCTCATTCTGCCTTCCCCCCCATCCCGACTCCCACCTTAGCGCTGGACTCCACCTGCTGCTCCAAAGCTGCTTCCGGCAGGAGTCCCAACCGGCCACGCAACGGAATTCTGCCGAAGAAGGGATTGGAGAGGGGCGGAACGGAGAGGCCCCCCGAAGGATGCAGGGAAATGTAGTCCTGCCGTGTGATTGTGCCTTTCTGGTCATGCCCCCTGTCTACCTCCCTTCACACAGAATTCTGGGAAATGTAGTCCCGCTCTACTTTCTGGGTAGTGCAAATCTATATCACCCTGCCCTTCCTGGCAGGACCCTCCAATCCCTCCAGATCTTCGGCTGGTAAAGAAGAATAGGTTATAGGATTGAGAGCTGGAAGGAATGGAGCTCAGAGATTAACTAGTACAAAATTTCCCCCTTAGTTACTTTTTAATATTAAAAATTTTTTTAATTAATTTTTTTTCAATGAACAAAAATCAATTTTTCTTTGGCTCCCATCCATTAAAAAAAAAAAAGAACAAAAACAACTCCTCCCCACTTTTAAACAAATATGAGTAGCAAAGAAAAACAGATTTCAGCATTAGCCAAGTTCATATTTTTTTCATTCCTGAACATGCTAAGTCATGAGTCTTTTAGAATCATGGTTGATCATTATGTTGTACTGAATTCTTAGGTCTTTTAAAGTTATTTTATTTCACTGTGGTGTTCTGTGTTTACTGTGCTACATAAAGTGTTCTCCTGGTTCTGCTCACATCCCTCTGCAGCAGTTCATGTAAGTCTGCCCAGGTTTCACTGAAACCATCCCTTTTTTCATTTCTTATGGCACAGTAGTATTCTACTATATTCATACACGGTACCATAATTTGTTCAGCTAGTCCTCAGTGGATGAGCACTCCCATTTAGTTTCCAGTACTTTGCTACCACAAAAAGAACAAATAAAATTTTTTTTGTGTTTTCTCTGTGATTTCTTTGGGGGCATAAGTCCAATTTGTTAGTGTTCAATCCAATGACCCCATTTTGAGTTTCCTTGGCAAAGGTACTGCAGTGATTTGCCATTTCCTTCTCCAGCTCATTTTACAGATGAGGAAAATGAGGCAAATAGAGTTAATTGACTTGTCCAGGGTCATACTGCTAGTAAATGTCTGAGATCAAATTTTAACTCATGTCTTCCTTATTCTAGACCCAGTTTCTATCTATTGTGCTATCTACCTGCCCATAAGCCTAGTTGTGGTATCATTAGGTAAAGGATTTGCACAGTTTAGTAACTCTGGGAACATAGTTCCAAACTACTTTCCTGAAAGGCTGCACAAAGTTTGAGTTCTACCAACAGTGCATTAATGGGCTTATTTTCCTATAGTCCCTGCAATATTGGTCATTTCCCTTTTTTTTTCCAACTTTGCCAATCTGATGAGTATTAGGATGAAAATAGCATTTTATTTAATTTTATTTAATTTTAATTTTTTAAAGCCCTTACCTGCAGTCTTACAATTGATATTAGGTATAGGTTCCAAGGCAGAAGAGCAGTAAGGGCTAGGCAATTGGGGTTAAGTAATTTGCCCAGGGTAGCATAGCTAGGAAGTGTTTGAGATCAGATTTGAACCCAGGATCTCCTGCTTAATTGAGCCATCTAGCTTCCCCTTTAGTTATTTTAAAATGTCTTGTTGATGCCTTTGTTTTAAAAACACATTTCTGTCCACTTACCATAAAATTGTTTTCTTGAAACAAATAAAAGCAGTATCTCTGTCAAGAAAACCTCAACTGGGGCAACAACAATAGCATATTTTAACATTTTGTTTTCCAGACCATTGTTTTTTCATTTACTGAGTTCATTTCCCCTCATTTTTCAACTTCCTTTTAATGATTTTTCTATTAATACAGAGATGGAGAAATGAGGATTATCATCTAACACATGGTTACAAGGTCTGGTTTTCATGGTCTGAGGTCCCATCTCTAAAGGAACCTGGCAAATGAACACAATTGGCCCATTCCTCTCCCAGCCCAGCCCCAAGCAGAAAAACAAGTTGTCTAGAATACCAAAAACATCTATTCCCCTCTCCTTGGACCAGATTCCTTCAGTCTCAGTCCAGGGCAATGGCTTCTATTTAGTCTTTCAAGAACTTCTTGATGGGTTAACCACAATGGTCCAAATGATTCATGCTAAAAATTCTTTAATGGTGACCCTGAGTAAGTCAGTTACCCTCTCTCAGCTTCAGTTTCATCATCTGTAAAATGGGGATAATACTAGCACCTATTTCACTAGGTTGTTGTTAGGACCAAGTGAGATATCACACTTTACAAAACTTAAAATGCTATATAAATGTTAGCTATTAGCAGCATTTGCTGTATTAGCATACAGTTGGCGAAATGAAGGAGGACAGATTCTCCTACGATATTACTTTGTTCCTAGTTGACATAGGCTTCTGGCCTTCAAAATGAGGTCACAGTCCTTCACTTCCTCAATTCCTGGGTGGCTCTGAGGAACAGCTGGAAAAAGTTTCTTTAAGGTTTTATGTGACAGTTTCTCAGCCACAATAATATAAAAGGATGTATGTGGATGTTCAAGGAGTACTAACACCTCTAGGCCCTTTTCTAGGGCCACCCAGCCACCTTTGACGTCTACCCAGAACCCACTTTTGGCTCCAAGAAGCTGAAGCACAAATCAACAGGACATATGGGCCAAACCAGGTTGAGGGTAACCAAACAAGCCATTGGTGAGTTAGGGAGGTGTCTATTCTAAGCCTGTGAAAATTTCTCCTGGTGAAATGGGCAGATGAGAACAACTTGTTCCAACAGACCATGAAGGCAGCCAGAGTAGGTACCATGGAGCACTTAGGGATTGCCCAGACATCAAAGAACTCAAGGTCATCCATTGTGTGATCTGACAACAAAAAAGTCAAGTATCCTAGACGGTGTCATTCATCTTGACTTTTGTCTTGCCACTGGACTTTGATGACTGTGGAAGGGACATCTTGGCCAATGACTTTGTGCAACTCTTTCTCATTTAAATTCAATTCTCTGGAGATTTAAGACATCATTCCATGATATCACCAGTCTACTTCTAAAATGAAGGACAAACGATGACAAAAATATAGTTGATTGTATCAATTAATTAAAACACCCCATTCCCACTCTAAAGAACCAACTGGTGCTACTTTGATACCTTTGTTAGGAGAGATGACCATCCTTGAGTCTATCAGAGGTGTGAATCAAGTCTGAACAATTTTTAGAAGTTTCTATTGAAATAATAAAAGGCTTTGGGCCAGGTGAAAAGTCCTTGATGAATTAAGGACTGAAAAACAATTGGATGAAATGGAATGATGATGCACAGAAGTATATTTAAATTGACTGAGAAAACTCAGTCATGCCCAGTGGGTTTTGTATAAAGTAGCAGATCTATTCAGAAACTAGAATTAAAAAACCTACAAGTGGAGAGAGCAAGGGAGAAGAGGGGAGGGGCAGCCAAAGTTCCTCTGAGAAGGTATAGCTTGGGGGAGGTGAGGTTAGGGGTGAGCATCAATCTTGAGGGAGTGGAGGGAGAATAAGCCTCAATCTTGGTCTCTTTACCCCTTCGTCCCTTGATTAGAGGAAGCTCTTGTGAACTTTGGAATCCCAGAAGCTGTTAGCAGTATCTGCTCTGGGAACCTTGGACAAACTAGATACACCAAAGAAAAGAAGCTTCAAGATCTCTACAAGAATCCTAGCCGAAAAGCTAGACCCTGTGTGAGGGGAACACCTTGAGGACTCCAGAAAAAGGACTGCCAAAAGCTTTGAGTTAGCCCCCCTTTTTTTAAACCTTTACCTTCCATCCTAGAATCAATATACATGTATTGGTTCTAAGGCGGAAGAGTGGCAAGGGCTAGGTAATGGGGATTAAGTGATTTGCCCAGGGTCACACAGCTAGGAAGTGTCTGAGGCCAGATTTGAACCCAGGACCTCCCATCTCTGGGCCTGACTCTCAATCTACTGAGCCACCCAGCTGCCCTGAGTTACCCTTTTTGACATATGGACTCAATGCCTGTTCTACTTTCTCATGGACTCTGTATGTATCAGTATGGAGGAATGTGTCCTAAACTTTTTTTTGGGGGGGGGGAAGTTCTATATACCTGGAACCCTTAGGAGAGAGGTAACAGCTGAGACCTGGGGACCAGACCTAATGACCCTGAGCAGGAGATTGGGAGAGTAAGTCCAGATCATATATATGGGCTATGCATTTGTAATGTTAAGGTGTTAAGGATACAGCTACTTAACTATTTGTGGTTTGAGATTTGCTCCTACAATAAGACATGTTTCTCCACTGCATTTTAAGTAAAAAGGTAAAAGGAAATTGGTTTATTATTATTATTTTGCAAAGATCCAGAAATTTAGCTTACAACAGAAAACACAAATATATATATATATATATATCCATATATCTAGATGGATAGATAGATAGATAGACAGACAGACAGACAAAAATAACACTAGCAATAATAAGAGATAGAAAAGAAAGATACATCACCAAATGGGGAAATGCCAACACTTGAACATTCTTAGCCGTGGAAGTCCATGTTATAGTCATCCAGGATTCCATTCAAGAAAGTAGTCCCAGGCATGGTGTCCTCTCCTTGGGCAAACTCCAGACTCTACTTTCCAGAAGGGATTTTTATTGACCTCAAACAAAGAAGGCTTTTTGCCAACTATAGTTTGCATCACTGCTTCCAGGGTCCCAACAACCTGGCCAAGGTTCTGAACCCCCAGAAGCAGCCAGGCAAAAACATGTCTCAAAATTTAATCAAGAATCACAAAGATAACACATTCTGTGAGACAAAGGTTAATCTCACAGAAGTATGTTTATCTTCCAGACAGTCAGAGATCTTGGGAAGGGGCTGAGAACTCTGGTCAAAGTTCAAAGTGGCCCCAGTCTCTGCTGGTAAATGTGAGGCCTATGACATATATCAGGGAAGATTTACTAAAATTTTACTTTAACCCTTCAGCACAATGTGTTTTAATAAATCATATCATTTAAAAGTCTTCTGCTGGAGGAAACTCCATGAACTGATGCAGAGTGAAATGAGCAGAACCAGAAGAACATTCTACACCGAAAATAAACATTATGGAATGATCCAATGTAATTGGCTTGACTACTAGTAGTAATGCAACAAGCCTGGACACTCCTGAAGAAATGAGAAAGAATGCTAACCACATTGAGAGAAAGAACTGTGGGAGCAGAAATGCAAAAGCAAAACTTATGACATCACTTATCACAATATGGGTATGTGATTTGGGGTTTAGGCTTTAAAAAATTGCTCAATGGTAAAAATGAATAATATGGAAATAGGTATCAAGTGACAACATTTGTACAACTCAGTGGAATTGCTTGTTGGCTCTGAGAGGGGAGGAGGGAAAGAAAATGAATCATGGAAACATGGAAAAATGTTTAAAACAAAATAATCAAAGCCTTCTGAATTAAGACTGGTCCATCAAGAACCCCATGTTTCCCTAGTGAGGGTAGGGGCAGAATTGCTGAGAGAGCCATGTTTCAAGACAATTTCCATTGTCCTTAATATCCCCAGATCAAATCTGAATTGCAGGTAGTACTCATACATCAAGGTTTGGGGGAAGAGGTGCACCTCCAAAAACTGTAGCTTTGGAAAGTGCCCTCTGGTGAGCGGTGAGATGGAAACAGTGGCCTTGCTCTAAAGCAGTGGTTCCCAAACTTTTTTGGCCTACCGCCCCCTTTCCAGAAAAAATATTACTTAGCCCCCTGGAAATTAATTAAAAAAAATTTTAATAGCAATTAATAGGAAAGATAAATGCACCTGTGGCCATCACTGCTGTCCTGGATCGCTGCAGCACCCACCAGGGGGCGGTAGCGCCCACTTTGGGAATCACTGCTCTAAAGCAACCTCAGGCCTAGTGGCCTGCAATTACCTGGAGGTGAAAACGTATATTACACACAATTTCCTGGCGATGGAAAGAAGAAATGAGGAACTGCTTTTCTGTAGGCTATAGCAGTGCCAGGTGTGGACTGCTACAGTAGTACAGATATACATTTAACTCATACCTGCTGTCTCATGTGGAATCTCTTTTGAGGCATCTAGGTGGCACAGTGGATAAAGATCTAAGTCTGGATTCAGGAAGAGCCGAGTTCAAATGGTGATCTGTCCCTGGCAAGTCACCTAACCTTAGTCAACGTCAGTTTCCTCCACTGTAGAATGGGGATAATAAGTCACACATTTTTGTGAGGATCAGACGAAGGACTATTTTAAAAGTGCCTGGCACACAGAAAGCATTTGAATAAAGTAGCAGAACAATTCGGAACCTAAAGATCAAAATACCTACAAGTGGAGAGGGGAAAGGAGGGGCAGTCATACCCCTAAGAAGGTATGGGTTGGGGAAGTGGGGATAGGAATGAGCATCAGTTTTGGGAGTGGAGGAGGGATGAGCCTCAGTCTTGGGGGAGTGGAGAAAGAATTCCTTCCCCTTCTGATGTTTAAGGTTTTTTTTTTCCTTTTTGCTTTTCTAGTTTTCTTTTCTTTTCTTTTCTTCTTTTTTTTGAGCCAATAACAACAGCACTGACAATATTTCCTAGGAATAGTCCTCCGCTTTCACTCCCCTTACTGACTCAGTTTCCACTCCTACAAACTGAGTTTTGAACTTGACCACTTTTGAGGTTTTCTCCATCCCACCTAGGAGAAGGATGGCCCGTAAGCGTGGGTTGGAGGAGAGCAGCCTTGGGGTGCCCTGCACAACTCTGGGCTGCTTGGGCGCTCGGAGGAAGGAGGCTCCTTGGGGAGGGATGCAGAGGGCACAGGGAAGAGGCTGCGCGGCGAGGCGCTTAGCTCTTCTGGACCCCAGCTGGGGCGCGTGCGGCCGCTGGGAGCGCTCCTGGCGGTTGCTCCGGCTTCCGTCCAGGTTGGAGGCTGCCGGGGCTGTGGGTGTCCCCGCCCCGTCCCTCGGCTGCCGGAAGTGACTTTTCCCGGCGATTCTCGGGCCCGGCTGGGACTGCGGCAACTGCATCACTGCGAAGGGAAAGAGAGCAAAGAAGGCCGAGGGAAGCGCCTCGGAGCCTAGGTACCAGGACAGGAGGGAGGCGGAGCTGGAACATGGTTCTTGCGCAGGTAGGAGCCCCGAAAGGGCCGCCTACCCCGCGCACTAGCCTCCTCTCATTTTACATTCTCTCCGTTCTCTCTACTTCCCTCCCCGGCCTGGGCTCCCGGTTGGCTCTGGGATTGCACCCTCACTTTCCCTGGAGTGGACTTTTCCACTGTCCTCGGGCCCAGCCCCCTCTCTTCCAAGCGTGGGAGGGACCGGGATTCGAGTTCTGGGAGCCACGTGGGACCGGCACTGACCGCCAGCCCGATGGCCTGTAGGCTTCCAGGCTGTGGGTGACACCAAGAAGCCCTTTCTTCCTCACTGGATTAGTGGGCCCGCGTTTTCTTTGACTGTCCGCCATCCTGAGAGATTGGTGCTATTTTTAGCTCCATTTTACACGCTTAAGGAGCTTAAGGAGGCAGGATTCGACTATCTGTCTTCATGATCTGACTGTAATTGAATGACTGAATGAATGAAAAAAGATTTATTAAGTACTACCATGTGCACAGCATTGTGTTAAAAACTACACAAATAGAAATGCCAGACTATTCCCTGCCCTTAGGGTTCTAAAGTGGGGAAACCACACCAATTCGAGGTTTCTGATGGGAGTTGTCACTCATTCCCTCATTTAGCTCCTGAGTTAGGGGGACCTGCTGGGGTAGGGGTGGGTGGGCTTCTTTTTCGCTGGCACCCTGAGACCTGATGAGGTTCCCTACTATCTATCTGGACTGCTCTTCAGCCCCCCCCCCCCCTTTGTTCTGTGTCTTTAGCCTCCCTCCCTCAGATGGGCAGATACTGTAGCGAATTGCTGTTTATTGATACATTTTTTTTTTATCTTTACAAAACAGAAGAAAAAAAATCCCCCAAAGCGTTTGGCTAAATAATTCTGAAGAGTAATGACAACCTCCCACTTTTGTAATTGACCTTCTTGTTGGAAATGGAGAATAGTGGACATTTCTGAGGCCCTTTAAAGCTAGGGAATCAAACAAATAGAAACGGAGCCCTGTGGGGGTCTGCATTATGACTTAGACAACCACAAATGAACATTATCTATGTTTATTGTGTTTTAAAATGTATTTTGTTAGGCATTTGCCAGTTACATTTTAATCGGGGCCTGTTTGCACTCCAGAAGGGGCTGGGGAGAGTTTGACCCTTTGCTTTAAAGTGTGCAGAGCATTTTGGGGGAGGAACCTTAGGGGCACTCTTATCCTCACTTTACAGAAGAGGACTTGCCCAGGATGGCCGAGCTAGGCAAGTGTCAGAGAGGGATTGGAATCCAAGTCCAGTACTCTTTCCTCCATGACCTCCCCAACTTGATTAGGTTGCATCCTCAGGTCACTATCCAGTCTTTTTCCTTCATTTCACTGCCAAAAGTAAATGCATTCTACTCAGTGGCTTCTTACCTTATGGTCCACTTTCTTAACTCCCAGCAGGTCTTGACACTGGAGTCTCATATCCATCCTATGAGGTCTATAGGGTACTAAAGCTCAAAGAAGTTATACTGTTCAGCACAAATCCCACAGCTAGTCATCGGTAGAGGCTGGATTGGAATCTCAAAGTCTAGTTCTCTTTTTTTGCCCCTTACATCTCTTACTTAAAATCCTCCTCATTGCCTACTTGATTAGAGTTCAGAATCCTTCCCTTGGCATTCAAGGTCCTCTGTGATCTGGCTTCAACTGAACTTTTCCAGGCATCTTCCACTCTTCCCTAACAAAAACCCTGCATTCTATCAAGACTACAACTTAATATCCCCAGAAAACCTCATCCCCAGAGTCTTCTTTGCTCTTGACATTTTCTGTTTTCTCAACCTTGCTAAATTCTACCATCCCCTGGGAAACTACTGTCAAAGTCCAAATCTCCCTAGCCACTCAATTGGACTTATAATAGAAAATAAAGGCAGGATATATTTTAGTGTCAGTGTTTCATAGTGGAGAGATTCCTTTAGATTCAGGGAACCCTGAGTGCAAATCTTAATTCTTATCCTTACTGTGTGACTTTGGTCAATTCACTGAACTTTTTTGTATCTTAGATAAATAACTCCCTAGGACTTCTCTAAGAAGTGAGTTAGAGATTGTTTGTGACCTGTGTTGGAAAAGGGAGTTCTCACAATATGGGGGCCAAGAATTCCTCCTGCTGAGGAAATCTTATATCCATCATACGTAATGTTTTCATATCTTATCTTCTCAAATAGATTATAACTTCCTTGAAGATGATAACCTTTTTCCTGTCCTATATTATGGAGCCCAGTGCTTTGTATTTATCGAATATTGGATTATTGAGTTTCATTATGTCTGATTCTCCCTTGGCTAGTTTGACCTATTGATCTACTTTTGGGGGCCTACTAATTTAACTTCACAACTTTTATTATCATGCAAATGAAATCCGGTGTGTCTTTTGTTGGAAATATTAAGAGAGGAATTATTTGTTTATCCCTCAGAGCTCCATTGGATAGCTGTGTTCCGGACCAGTCAGAGACAATTGGAGGGAATACCATGGCCAATCAAAGATCCTTTCTTTTTAGGATGGCTCTCTTCTCCAAAGTGAGACCACTTCCCTGGGGTGCTAGCCAGCCAAAAGGTTGGCTTTGGGCATTTCTGGGCACGGCATGTGAGGGAAATATCCCAGATGTTGTGACTGAGGAGAAGCAAAGAGAAAAAACAAACTGGAAGGAGGAATCAAGCCAAAATCTTGATTTTTGGAGGAAAAGGTAAGGCTGTATCAGTCTTCACCTTTTTTTCCCCCCTTTAGAGGAACTGAATTTATATTTCTTTATCCCTAAAAAGTGATGGGACATTGCATGGGTCTGTGGTGACATCTGAAGCAAGCATCCTTAGGCTGCTTACTTAAACAAGGCAAAAGAATCCTTACATGAGTGCTTTGGGACCATGGAATAACTTTTTCTTGGGTGTGCTGGGATTCTTGGCAAGGGGCAGATGTAGAAGGGGCTAAGACATGGGGGCAGCTGGGTGGCTCAGTGGATTGAGAATCAGACCTAGAGATGGGAGGTCCTAGGTTCAAATCTGGCCTCAGACACTTCTGACTCTGGGCAAGTCACTTGACCCCCATTGCCTAGCTCTTACCACTCTTTTGCCTTGGAGCCAATACACAGAGTTGATTCTAAAGTGGGAGATAAGGGTTTTAAAACAAAATTTTAAAAGGGGCCAAGACAGATACATTGAAATACAGAGAGAGACTAGATAGGTTAGAAGTTATTTTAGTGTGCCTTCGACCCCATAGTCTTGGTACTCCAATTAAAGTGATTAAGTATTGATGAAAATATACATGTAAATAAAATTATGTTTTCAATATAGTAGATACACCACTTTTTTTTCCTTGAGGTAGTAGATAGGGTGCTGGTCTTGGTCATGGGTTCAAATTCTGCCACATTTTGTGTGTGTGTGTGTGTGTGTGTGTGTGTGTGTGTGTGTGTGTGAGAGAGAGAGAGAGAGAGAGAGAGAGACTCTAGGCAAGATACTTAAACTCAATGCAATTTAATTCCCTCATTTTGTAACAAGTGGATTTGGGAAATGTATAAAACTACATTTCCCGTGATCCAACATGGNAAAAAAAAAAAAAAACACAACCCCTTAAACTCAGCAGAACTCAATCAAAAGAACCTTAAATTGAAATCAGGGGTGAACTTTTAAAACCTCGGAACTGAATGAGCTTTAATTCTGTTTTAAAAAGACTGTATCTTACTGTATATTGTTAATTAGTTTTGTAAATTAATCTTGCTTATATCGTTGATTTTCCTGTTGCACTGAATCATTTTACACTAATGAAGTTTCTGCTTATGATGTTATTATATTTCCTAATTTACTTAAAGCTTACTGTATGAGAAACAATGTGGTTATATGTATCACCTATGAACATCTTATAGAGCACATGTCTTTAAAATTTTTCTGTCTTGGTAATTGCAAAGAACCTTGAAGGTTTCCATGCTTTAAATATTACCTTGTAATTTTACAAGAGATATTTTTTAACTTTTACTTTAAATCCTTAAGAATTGTTGTCTTAAAGGATAAAACTTTTATATATTTTATTATAAGAGATATTATTGCCTTAAATGGGTAGAAGCATTCCTATCCAGGATTTTTTTTAAATACAGAGAGTCAAGGAACTCCTGTATATTCTTTTCTATGGAAGCAATAACAGCATTTGCCAAGGGTTAAGAGTTGTAACAAGTATATAATTTTAAACATCACTGTTTATTGTTTAAAATGTGCTATTGGAAATAATGGTACTCTATTTGAATGTGCATTGTGAATCTGCCTTTTGTAAGATCCATTTACACTCACAAAATGAAAATCTCATTTTTGGGTAACAACCCTTCTAGTTCTAAGATATATATATTTTTTTGAATTTTTAAAACATTTTTTTTAATGAGAGCAATTGATTTTCCCTTTTTATCATCTTGTACTAGAAGTACATATATAATCATTATTTATCCTTTTTCTAATTCTACAGCAAATACCTGAGCCTATAGGACTGTGATTTAAATGCCTCTCTGATTCCAGAAGGGAATATGAAAGCCGTTAATAGTGCTAAAGAAAGCACATGGTCAGAGACTTGACTGACTAAAATCTGCATAATAGCAGTTCTATGCCAATACATTAGGGCTTGAAATTGGGTTTGAGTCCTGGAGTCCCAGTCTTTTCTAAAACTTTAGAGGACGTGGGTCCCCTCGACTTAGATTCCTAGAAAGCACCTAAGATTGGTTATTTACTTGGCTCACTTCCCTAAAAAGCTGATGATAAGTCAGATCAGAGAGAGACATTTTCCTTAAGTCCTGGCCCTGGATGGGTAATTGCACACTGCTGAATTCACTTTAATCAGACCTTCATTCAAAGGTCTAAGTTTATTTTCCCTAGATTTTGCACATTTTACATTCACAAGTTAATTTTTTCTTTTTTCTTGAAATTTATTCTTTTTATTTTGCCAATTGAATTCATATAAACCCCCAGGACTCAGCCACTCATCCTTAGCTGACCTGAGGTACTTTTTTTTTAGAAAAAAGGTGTGTTTAAGAATTACCTCACGGGGATATCTGTTAAGTTTTTTAAAATTCGATAATGTAAAAATATATATATATTTATTTAACTCTTTTAGGAGTAATTTCACGGGGAATTATATAAAATCTTAGAAGAAAATGTATGTTTTGTAATCTATAATGTAAAGTTTAAATTCTTTTGAGAATAATTTCAGGATAAGGATCCTGCCATCTCCCCAAAAATCCAGACGACGAACTTGTTTTGGTGAAGACACCATGAAGATGTCTGAAAAGCCTTCATTGTACTATGAAGACCAAACTTTGAACTTTGGGGTGCAGTTGATTGAACTATGGGGAGTTGAAATTGAGTTGTATGTATTGTTTTAATTGTACACTGTTATGCCAGTGGGGGACAGCCCCCAAATTGGTTTTTTGTCAATGCGTCTAATTTTAACCATTTGTTCATCTATTTCTTTTATCCCCAAAATTCCTGAAAAATTTAGAAGTTGCTATTTTTACAGGTCCAGCGAAGAAAAAAGGACTAACCTTTTTTTTTGCCGGACCTCACGGGGAATTGTAACAAGTGGATTTGGGAAATGTATAAAACTACATTTCCCGTGATCCAACATGGTCCAACTGGTTTCCGTTTCCGACGTCTTGACGCAGGGGAGCGCTTAAATCTCCTGGGTTAGGAGGGAGTGGCCTCTTCTTTGGCGAGTAGGGCTTGGCTAGGAGGCAGTATGGAGGCGGCAGTTTTGAATGCTTACAAGCGCGTGGTCTAATGATTTTATCTATCAACATGGCTTTAATTAAAATACTAATTTATATATTTATAGCAGCATCTATCATTTTTCATATTAACAATTTGTAAAATGGGAACAATAACCTATATACTTATAATAATAATACAATGACTTATTACCTTACCCCTGTGAAAGGGAATTTTTATTCCCTTTGTCTATTTTAAGTTAATCAATCAAGAACTTAAATTACCCCAACTTAACACTTAGTAAGTCACTAACAAAGAAAGTTCAGGCCCTAAAAGGCCACAAACATGCCCATCCCTCCACCCCCAGCCCCAGTGCTAGGCAAATTGAAAGGCTATGATTGATTCCTGAGATGTGACAAGGAGAGCTGATGGGTGGAGAAAACTGTATATTAGTGGAAGCCTGAGAAAGATTCGCTCTCTTCATTCTTGGTGGCTCCCTAGCGGGAGCTCTGGTGGGATGCTAGGTGGCCTTGGCCTCATGTGTGCCAGAGGTTCTCAGAGTTTTCAGCATCTTTTAGACACTTCGGATTTTGGCTTCTTGATCCAGACTTTGTATTCTGGTAAAGATTTGGCTTCCTGCATTGGAGACTCTGGCTGAAGAGGGATGCTTACTTGGGTGAGACTCTTGCCTCCTTGATGTGAGAGACTGCCTTTTGTAGCTCAACCTCTTCGGCCTCGGTCTTTAGTTGTTGGAACGCCTGGCTGGCGTTGGTGTTCTCTCTCTCTCTCTCTCTCTCTCTCTCTCTCTCTCTCTCATGGGCTGGTGAGATTCACATTCATGGTCTGGAGGCACTAGGATTAGGACTTAGGGTATTTTTAGCTAGGCAATATTTTCCATCTCCTTCCTATATTTCCCACTTTAATATCTCTACCTTGCTATAAATAAAACTACTAAACAGCCTACTGACTCCTAATTTAACTTTAATTTTTTATAATTGGTGACCACGACAACCTTTTATAACTCATAAATTTAGTCAAACCATTTTAAACCCTTATGAGTTACTGTGAGGCTTAAGTGAGATATTATAAATAAAGTACAATATTTGTAAATGTCAGGCAGTTATTAAGAAAGCATTTATTATTAAAACATATTTTTGTCCCTTTTCTCATTTCCTATCTTTTTGCATCAAGGGATTTATTCTTTCAATAATGTTTGTAAATAATATGTCATACATATGTATGCATAAAATGATATATCGCATTTCTTACATATGATAGTATTTTTATATATAACATAATATATACTATATAAATGATCTAGTATGTTCCAGATTGTAGTATATATTCAATTATTTTAGTCATGCCTTGTTCTGAGGTACTGACATGGTTTGCCATTTCTTTCTCTAGCTCATTTTACAGATGAGGAAACTGAGTTAAAAGGGGTTAAGTGACTTATCTAATATTACATAGCTAGTGAGTATTTGAGGTCAGATTTGAAGTAGGCCTTCCTGACTACAGACTTGGTGATCTGTCCACTATACCATCTAACTGCCCTAGTGTACATATTATATCCTTATGTGTAGGGGTGTGTATACACATATGCACATATAATTTAAAAGAATGAACATGTTCATATATATATTCTATGTATACACACATATATCTATTGTTGTCACTTTCCATTTAGGGTTTATTCTTGGAGGAACTCCTCTGGGAAATGTTTTTGAAATATGATTTATCACCTCCATATTTATCAGTGGGCTGAGCCTTTTTTTCCCTTACATTGTGTCTATCCACTGATTCAGTTGTGCCTGAGTATACAGTTCTTTTAAAATCTTTTAAAAATATAATTTTATTTTAAAAATATTTTCCCCGGGTTACATGATTCCTGTTCTCCCCCTTTCCTCTGCCCTCCCCCTCCTGGAGCTGACAAGCAGTTCCACTGGGTTATACATGTATTATTCTGAGTATATAGTTTGAGAAATGTCTCATCACTCAGTCAGGGCTCCACAGCCTCATCTTCTTGGGCGCATGAGTTGAGTCTACCTTAGAGGAGATAGTGGTGGGAACTTCATTTCAGAACCTGGAGACTATCTTGCATTTGGGAGACATTTGAGAAATCTTTGATGGATAATTGAATGAATGAATCAATCAAGACTAGATTTTTTTTTTTCAGGTTAGCAGATCAGATGCTACCCTTGTGGAGACTGAACTATGCGGAACAACTGAAGGTAGGAGCCTTTGCTGCTGCCTCTGAGGGAATGGTGCTAGAATTTTCTGGGTGGTAAGAAGCCTCTTAAGAGATTTAAAAAATGAGAACTGGCTTCTGGCTCAGAGAAAACGGAAAGAGACCCTCCCCTTTGGACAGTGCACTTGCTGGCTGTCAAGAGTATCCCTTGGGATCCAGGGCCACCAGTTTGGCTCCTTCCAACCTTTTCTTTTCTCTTTAATTATATTCAGTTACCCCTATGTCAGGACAAGCCAACAAGTCTTTCTGTTCCAGGCTCTGTGCTAAGCTCTGGGAGTGCAAATACCAGCCGAAAGAGGGACAGTCCTGCCTTCTGAGGGAAGAGAACACAAAGAAGGAAGCAAAGGGGGTGAGAAGATACTCATGAAGGGACAAGGGTAGAAGAAAGTGAGGAGAGCCAGGAAAGGAGAGGGATGAAGATATGGCTGACCTGAGTGTTTGTCTGGGAGGAATCAGGCAATCAGAAGAAAATTTCCCAGGACTTAGATTAGAACCTAGCAACTGAGTCCCCTTGCCTCAGGCCTTAGAAATCAGCTGATTTAAATGAATTCTCCATAGAATCTTTCTTCTTCCTCTTCCTCCTCCTCCCTGGCAGATGTGGGCAGATAAGTTAGGGTTATTTCCAGGAGGGAAGAGAGGGCAGACAGACCTGTGATTTAGGGAAGTCTCTGGATCAGAACTGAGGTGGGTGACTCAGGTCTCACTTAGCGTCATAGAGTTGACTGAGATGTGCCCATGGTTATAAGGCTAGTAAGGCTCTGAGAAAAGACTTGAATGCAGGACTCCCTGACTCCAAAGCTGACCTTCTATCTACTGTGCTCACCTGCCTGTCATGATTTATCTTCATGGTGATCTTTTTTTTTTAAACCCTTACTTTCTGTCTTAATAGCTTTAAGACAGAAGGGCAAGGGCTAGGTAAATTGGGTGAAGTAACTTGCCCAGGGTCACATAGCTAGGAAGTACTAAGGCTAGATTTGAACCTGGAACCTCCACTTTTTCAGACCTGGCACTCTGTCCCCTGAGGCACCTAGCTAAATATTATTACCTGTTGTATTGAAAAACTGGGTTACCCTCTGTTATTCCCTGGGAAACTCTGTGCCCTTACCTTGCCTCAGCAGTTTCTAACTTCCCTAACCACCCTGTTCCCAGGCAGAGATAATTCCAACGACAGTTCTGCATACTCCCTGCTGTTCAGCTGTTCTGCGTATCTAGATTATATGCCTTTCTGCTGTATCCCATGACTAAGCTTCTTTCCTTCCTCCCTCTCTCCCTTCCTTCCTTCCTTCCTTCCTTCCTTCCTTCCTTCCTTCCTTCCTTCCTTTCTCCTCAGGTCTTCCTGACTCTAACTTAGGCACTTTATTCACTAAGGTACCTAGCTATCCAACTGTTTTAATAATCATCTAAAAAACATATCAGTGGCCATCTTTGATGAGGGTATTTGTACCCTCTTGGGAGTGATTTTCCATAGTAAAGTGTATCTTGATCATTATATATTTTATTGAAAGATTTAGAGAAGATCCCACTCTATTGACTGTTTTGTTACATGTTATTTCATTTGATTCTAACAACAGGCCTGTAACTTTCACCTAGTCACTTAACCTTTGTTTGCCTCAGTTTCCTTGTATATGAAATGAGGATAGTTAATAGCACCTTCCTCCCAGGAATGTTGGGAGGATCAAATAAGAGAATAATTGTAAAGCACTTAGCCCAGTGCCTGGCACATAGTAGGCACCAAACAAATGTTAGCTTTTATTAGGTGTTGTAATTACGCCCATTTTTGCTCAGGATTACACAGTGAGTGTCTGAGATGGAATTTGAACTCAGGTCTACCTTGGCTGCAAATTCAGTGTCCTATCCACTGTTCTACCTGCTGCCTAAAAGTGGTGGGGAGGAATATGACCAAAACAAAATTAGGGTTTGAGAAGGCTTCAAATTGGAATTTTAACTTTATTTGAAAGGCATTAAGGATCCATCAAGAGCATTTTGAACTGAGAAATAAGTAGCATGACCTAGTTTATTTTCCCCCATTACAGGTGAAATTTGAAAGTTTGAAGAAAAATCTGGAGACGTTAGAAACTCGTCTCCGCAAGATTGGTGCTGGTGTTCCTGAGCAGAGGCTGTGTTCTCTTCTCCACCCTTTTATCCCTTCTGTAAGTTCCTGATTTTATGTTTTGTTTCTAATGGAGACCCCCACCCTCCCTCCCACCCCACACCTCCTGAGGTCTAAAAGGTCTTGCTTGGGCCCAGTGAAGCCTCGTGTTGTGATTGGTACTTCTCTACAAGAGGCCTCTTCCAGTGTACCCTCTGGGGCTGCTGAACTTCATTGTTTAGCTATATCTGAAGGAAGATGGTTTCTTTCTTTTAACATTTTTTTAATTTTTAAAAATTAAAAAATATATTTTTCCTTGTTTACATAATATATTTTCTTTCCCTCTTCTCTTCTCTCCCCCTACCAGAACAAGCAATTCCACTGAATTGTACAAATGTTATCACTTGATACCTATTTCCATATTATTCATTTTTTTAATAGAGCAATCATTTGAATTCTCTTTTAATACTTTTCAACTTTGCCTTTATTTGACCTGTTTTTCTTTCTTCCCTCCTTTCTACTTCTGACAGCCCATCATTGATGGTTACAGAAATAAATCTTCTTTCTGTATAAACCAAGGCCCAGATGGCAACCTAGAGACTGTGGGGTACTACTTGAAGTCTTGGGGAGGTGAGTGGAGGGAGAAATGATGGACCAAGGCCCTGGGGAAAAGGGAGGGTAGAGCAAATACCAGAACAAGGCTAGGCCTCTGGGGAGTGACCAGGAGAGAGGACAGAGTTGGGGGCAGGGAAGTCTTAGCTCTATTCACCTCTTATCAAAATTGAGTTTTTGTTTTCCATTCTGTCTTCCACACCTGGAACAGCCTTCTCATTCCAAAGCAATGGTGACCTTGCTCTTTTTAGAACCCTCTTAGAACCCAGCAGCATTGCCAGTGGGTTTTATTAATGGTATTCTCTAAAGAATTCCAGCCCAGTCCAACCCAACCCAACCAACATTTATCAAATACCTGCTATATGGGGGAATCTGGGTGGCTCAGTAGGTTGAGAGCCAGGCTGAGAGATGGGAGGTCCTAGGTTCAAATCTGGCCTCAGTTACTTCTTAGCTGTGTGATCCTAGGCAAGTCACTTCACCCCCATTACCCAGCCCTTATCCTTTTTCTGCCTTGGAACCAATACATAGTATTGATTCTAAGATGGAAGGTAAGAGCTTTAAAAAAAAGAAGAAAAGTATTAACTGAATAATAAAATAAATATGCACTATATTTACTGTAGAGTTGGAGAAAAGTGTATATTGTGTTATTTTGGCAAGACAGGTTGAACAAATATCAGACAACAATAGCTTTAAAGGACTCCCAGAACTCTCAATAAGCAACGAGGCAGCTCAGTGGTAGAGCTTTGGACCTGGATTAAAATCCATTCTCAGATACTTATTAGAACTGTGACTCTGGACAGGTCACTCTGTTTGCCTCGATTTCCTCATCTGGAAAATGGAGATAATTCTCTCCTGAGACTATTGTGAGAATCAAATGAGATAATACTTGAAAGCTTGAAAGTGTTATAGACACACTAGCTATTATTATCAAAGCAGTGATTTATTGTGGCTTCAGGGGGCTAACAATAAAACATGTCTCATTTTTCTTTGCATGAAAGTGGTGACTTTAGGTGCCGACTGGGTATTTATCTACAGACATGGCTAAGGGGTTAATTTGTTTTGTCTGACTCCTTGTTACAAGGGAGGATTCTATTGTATATTTATGGAGAGGAGGGCAATCACTGGAAATTGAAAATGATAAATATATATATATATATATTTATTTGTTTTAAAAGAGCATCAGTAAAGGACAGTTGGGTGGCTCAGGGAACCAGTCCTGGAGATGGGAGGTCCTGGTTAAAATCTGGCCTCAGACCCTTCCTAGCTATGTGACCCTGGCCAAGTCACTTAACCTCCACAGCCTAGTTCTTAGCACTCTGGAACCAATACACAGTATTCATTCTAAGACAGAAGGTAAGGGGTTTTTTTGTTTGTTTTTTTAAAGGAGCATCTGTGAAACATTTACAAGGAAAAAAGCCCCCAAGAATCCCTGAACCACTGAATCTCAGAGCTGGAAGGGCCCTCAGAGACTGTTTGGGACAGGACATATATGAACAAGATTCCCTTCTAAGACAGACCCTCTCAGTCCTCATTTAACCTTGATTCAAAGACCTCCAGGAAGGGCTCTCAGCTACCCCCTGAGGCAGCCTGTTCCACTTTGGGAACAGCTTTAATTCTTAGGAAGTTTTTCCTTTGATTAAGCCAAAATGTGTAACTTCCATACATTGTCCCAAGTTCTTCCCTCTGGAGCCCAGAGAAACAAGTCCAAACCCTCTTCCATGTAGGAAACCCTCCAAAGATTTGAGAACCTTTATTGTGTCTCACCTTTAGCCCTTTTCTTCTCTGTGCTTTAGAACCTTATCTCCTTTAAGTGACCTTCCTGTGGCATGCATGAACTCTTAGCCCTTCATTTTCCTGGTTACCCTCCTCTGGGTTCACTCTGGCTCATCAGTGTCTTTTCTGAAACGTAACTGAGATAATACTTGTATAATCCAGTGAAATTGCTTGTCAGCTCCAGGAGTGGGGAGGGAAGAGGGGAGGGAGAGGAGAACATGAATCATGTCACCTTGGAAAAATACTTAAAAATAAATAAATTTATAAAAAAATAAAATGTAACTGAACCCAGTTCTACATTAGGAGATGATCTTTTAAGAAAAGCCAACTTAATAATGAGGGATTTGGTGTCATGGGGTATGTATTTCTGTGTCTCTTGAAAGAGGGGATTGGGATTATGGGATATCGTTTCCAGAAAGCCTTGGAAGAAAATGGTAGAACTAAATCCTTGTCTTACCTTAGGGTCGAATATTTTCTGCGTACAACCTAGCCATCTGAAAGATATTCCTGAAAAGCACAATCAGATAGCTCAGGTAAGAAGGGGCAAGGATGACGTGGGAAAGATGCCAAGCATTGCGGCCAAGAAGAGGATTCTCATTGTTTGACTGGGGTGTTAGCCTCCAGTGACAGGGCTGGGGCTCTCTATAAAATACTGGTGTATCATCAGCTCACCAGCTCTGAGCTAGAGAGGTTGGCCCAGGAGAAATGGGGCTTTTGTGGCTGGAATTTGTGGCTGTACTGGGGGCATTGGGAAGGGAATGAGAATAGAATGGGGTGCTACATATGCAGGGGAGAGATGTATCCATGTCAGGAAGTATCTCTTGTCAGAGGCAAGAATTGATAAGAGTTTTAAAGAGGTGTGAGAATGGAGAGGTCATAGGAGAAATGGCCATATTCGGTCTATCTGATGTAGCACTCATTTCAGCATAACTCTCCCTGTCACTTCCTGGGGGCTTCTGCCAATTATCCATATTTTTTATTTTTTTATTTTAATAACAAATTTCCACATACGCTTTCTGAAGTTATAGAATCTACATTGTCTACCTCCCTTCTTTCTTCCCCCTTCCAGAGTTGGCAAGCAATTCAATCTGGGTTATACATGTATTATTATTTCCCATATCTTTCTGTTACCCTTTTTAAATGCCTCAGATTCCTGAGAAATAAATGAATAACTCTCATTTATGTAGCATGCTAAGGCTTACAAAGCACTTTCCTCAAAGTAATCGTATGGGGGGCAGCTGGCTGGATGGTTCAGTGGATTGAGAGCCAGGTCTAGAGATGGGAGGTCCTAGGTTCAAATCTGGCCTCAGAGACTTCCTAGCTGGGTGACACTGGGCAAGTCATTTAACCCCCATTGCCTAACTCTTACTGCTCTTCTGCCTTAGAACCAATACACAGCATTGATTCTAAGATGGAAGGTAAGGGTTAAAAAAAAAGTAATCTTGTAAAGTAGTTGATGCAATGTTATTTGCCCCATTTATAGATGGGGAAACTGAGACCTACATAGGTTAAATGACTTCTCCAGGTTACCCAATAACATGGTAGAACTGGGATGCCAACCCAGGACTTTTGATTTCAAAGCCTGTTTTCCTTCCACCCTTTCATGTGAGTGGTCCATATGGATTTTATTCATTCATTAATATTATATTTAATTTTTTTAAACCTTTACCTTCCATTTTGGAATCAATACTAAGCACTGGTTCCAAGACAGAAGAGCAGTAAGAGTTAGGCAATGGGGGTTAAATGACTTGCCCAGTGTCACCCAGCTAGGAAATATCTGAGGTCAGATTTGAACCCAGGACCTCTTGTCTCTGGGACTGGATCTTAGTCCAATGAGCCACCTAGCTGCCCCCTCATTGATATTTCACTGATGGTCTTTTTTTTTACATTGTTGTTTCTTCTTTCTGACTTCTCCTATTTCCCCACACACATTTAGAAAGTCTTTCTGAGATCTTTGAAGACAGATCCTATTTGTATGCACCATCAGGAAGGAAAGAATTAAATGATCTAATGCAGTGATTCCCAAAGTGGGCACCCCCCCCCCCCGTGGGTGCTGCAGTGATCCAGGGGAGTGGTGATGGCCACACTTTTTTTGTATTACATTCTAGTCTGAGTTCAATAAATAGTTTCATGATTTCCAGGGGGTGCTAAGTAATATTTTTTCTGGAAAGGGGGCATTTGGCCAAAAAAGCTTGGGAACCACTGATCTAATGGCTTAGTAGATAGGCCAGCTAGGCAGTGCTGTGGCTAGAAGGCTGGGCCTGGAGTCAGGAAGACGTCTCTTCTCGAGTTCTAATCTGACCTCAGATACTTGCTAAACTATGTGACTCTGGGCAAATGACTTAACTGTGTTTGTCTCAGTTTTTTCATCCATCAAATGAGCTGGATAAGGAAAAGGCAAACCACTGCAGTATCCTTGCCAAGAAAACCCCAAATAGGGTATGAAGGGTCAGACATAACTGAAAAACAACTGAACAGCAACAGGAGGACTCAATAGGGAAAAATTGGGATTACTTGTGTTGGCTACATATAAGAAAATAGAAATACAGTCTTTGGGTTGCTTATACCTGAATGAAGAAGATGAATGGGCTACGGTGGAAGGCTTTTTTGTTTCTTGTGGAGAAGGGTATAGAAATTCACCCATGCAGGGATTCCTAGGATGAAAAATCCTTCCACCAACACAGATCAACAACTTGTTTGAAAATTGTAGACCCTGAGAACTGTTTAGGGACACCAAGAAGTGATCTATCTTTCTTTGTATGTGTCAAAGGCATTACTTGAACCCAGGCCTTCCTGACTCCAAGACCATCCTTCCATCTACTATTTCTCCTTGCCTCTTGACATTAAAGGTTACTTCATCTAGGTTCCAATTAACAAAGATAATGAATTCCCTGAAGTAATTGCATATATTCAAATTTGTACCATCTGAAGCTATGTAATTATGAAATCATAAAATATGATTATTGGTTCTAGTCCAATGAAAATATGCAGAGGGGGTGCATTAATATCATCAATCAAGACCTAGCTGCATATGAAATTACATTATAAAAATTACATTATATAAAAAATTACATTACCACTTCTGCAATAATAAAGACTCTTAGGTGTGTATGGAAAGCAAGAAAATTAGGGTCCTCTGATATAAGGTCACAGAAGGTGGGTACCATATGTTTTGTATGTTTTCTACAAAGCCCAGCATTGTAAGTGCTTAGTGATCAGAAGTAGAAGTGGTCTGGTGAGTTTTGAAGTGGAAAGAACAGTGGATTTACAGTTGGGGGATGCCTAGCTTCCTATCCCAACTCTGCTTTTTGTTACTTGTATGACTTAAGCCAAACCTATCCTCTCTCCAGTGCTCAGTTTCTCTAAGTTGTAAAAAGAGGATGTTGGGCTAAAAGTCCTCTAGTGTTCCAAGTTTTATCAACCTCCTGTGTTTTTTCCCCCTAGTGCTTTGAATTATTTCTGCGGCAGTCCAAACTGAGTTCCTACACTGATTCTCGAAAAGGGGGATCCTGGCATGAACTCATAGTGCGCACTACATTCCTTGGGCACACAATGGTCATTCTCATCTTCAATCCCCAGGAATTAAGTCAGGTGAGATTGTTGGTGCTTGGCCTTGGCTAGCAAGGGACAGCTACTATGGGAACGTGAGAGCTGATATTAGCTGGTGACAGTAGCAGAAACCTGATGCAGGGATAGAGTGTGAGAAGAAACTTAGAGATTGTCTAAGAAGGCCATTTAACCATTCTGGGGTTTTTAAACTGGGTTATTGAACCATCTCCCCATGTAAAATTGAGATAATAATAGTACCTATCTCACAGGGTGGTTGTTGAGGATCAAATGAGGTAATATTTGGAAAGAGCTTAGCACAGTACCTGCCACAAAGTTAGGCTCTACATAAATACTAGCTGTAATGATCATCATCATCTTTGTTGTTTATTATTATCTAGCTGCATTCAAGTAGAGTTTCAGTGGGAGAATGAACTCCTTGGGACCTCCAGCTCATTCTGTTGTAATAGAATCTTGTTAAAATGATTTTTTAGAGGTAGATAATATAGTAGATAGAACATCAGGCCTGGAATTGGAGGACATGGGTTCAAATCTGGCCTTGGACATTTCCTAGCTGTGTGACCCATGGTAAGTCACTTAACCCTGATTTTCTAGCCCTTGCCACTCTTCTGTCTTAGAAGAGATACTTAGTATTGATACTTAGACAGAATGTAAGGGTTTAAAACAATAACAATAATAAAATGATTTTGTGGCTAGTAAGCATAATTTCAACCATCAGAGCCTAAAGATGAAATGGAACTGGTGTGAATAGGGGATTTAGGGAGCAAAGAAAGTACTCTGGTAACAGTGATTTTTAATATCCAGGTACTGGCTGGCTTAGAAAAAATCTTGAAGCACTTATTTTTAGGTGTGTTCTTGATAATGACTTTGTTTTACAGAAATCGTTTTGGAAAGGGTCCTGTAGTAGCCACCCTTACCTCTGCAGAGAAGTATCTGGTTGGGTTGTGCAGAGCTGTCTGTGGTTGACATCCAAATACAGGGGCTCTCTGTGATCAGTCTTTACTTAACTCCTCATTTTGTGTTCTGGGCAGGAGGAGTTCTGTGTTCAGAAAGAAGAAATAAAGGAATTTTTTTCCACGGGGCCTGGATCTGTGTGTGACTTGACTTCACTATATGTGAAAGAAAGGTAAACATAGGGGTTGGCAAATGGCTACTCAAAGAGTATCTATGAAACTGATGGCCTGATCCTGCTTAGGCTTCTGGCTCCTCAAGATGAGGCTATTAGGAGCTGAGGGCCAGGGGTAAGTGGAGTTCTCTCTATCTGAAGCCAGGCATAGTACAGACTTAGACAGGGTGAGCCTGCTCCTAGGAGCCCTCTGGAGGGTCCTCCTTTAGAGCTTATGTGGACATGGGCAGGCTCTATTCCCCAGCTGAGCTTTTATGAAGCCCATGAATACTGATATCTCTACAGTGCTTTTTCCCTCGTCTTCCATTACCAGGACCCCTCGCCACCAACAGCCGACTCCCTTCCAGCTTCTTGCTGGAGAGCCTTATATCTTTGAAGAAATTCTGGGCTTGAAGTTTCGAATCTCTCCAGGAGCTTTTTTTCAGCTTAATACATCTGCAGCAGAAGTTCTCTACCGAACGGTGGGAGAACTGGGTAGAGTGAACTCCAACACTGTCATCCTTGATCTTAGCCATGGAACTGGTAGGTGGTACTCCTGTTTGGGAATCTCCATCCTGGCCAACCTCCAGGCACCACTCACCTCCAAAAAAGGCCCTTCTTAGTCATTATTGGAGAATATTGGAATGAGTCCCATTGGACTAGGTCTTTGAAACTGCTTGGTTTCTCTCATTTTTCCAGGTGCCACTGGCCTTTCCCTAGCTCAGCAGACCTCGAAGGTCTTCAGAATGGGCCTTGTAGGGGAGGCACTAGAGGATGCTAAATGGACTGCTGCCTTCAATGGTTTGATGCTTATCCTTTGAAGAGAGATTATTGGGAGGTGGGGTACTTCCTTAGCTGTGGAGGAGGGAGGGATAAAGGGATAAAATATGTAGAATTCTGACAGGCCAAGGATTTTAGAGAAATCAAGGTTGGCCTGTGGTGGGATTGTGAAAGGGACTGGCATTTACTTTCTCTATCTTAATTCTTCTTACCTACAATATAAAGGGAAAAGATGGAAACAAAGGGCTACTTTGTTGAGGGAGAAGGAGAGCTAGTGAAATATGCAACAATATAGATTTGTACTTCCTCTGGAGAATACCCTTTTGACATTAGAGTCTTAATTAAAGTTGTTTTGTTACAATGGAATGAATACAGGACTAAGGCTAGATAACCTTGGGTAGGTGTCATATCAGCATTCCATCACATCATTAATCTTGAATTGGAAAGTCCCTTAGAGGCTGGACTAGCATGTATCTGAAGAGGAATTTTCACTATAACATCCCAGAGAAGTACTCCTCCCTTGGTCTCTGCCAGAAGACTTGTGATGGAAATTCAGTACTTTCTTTCTTTTAAATTTATTTTTTAATTAATTATTTGTTAAATTAAGTTTACTTATTTAATTAGTTTAGAATATTTTTCCATGGTTACATGATCCATATTCTTTCCCTCCCCTCCACTCACCCCTCTCCCATAGCCCATCAGCAATTCCACTGGAAATCCAGTACTTTCCATAGCAGATCAATCCACTTTGAGACACTTGTAATTATTAGGAAATGTTTATTAGGAAACACCAAAATGTGCTTCTCAACAACTTCTGCTCAGGTTATTTTTCATTCTGCTTTCTGGGACCAAGCAAAATAAGCCTTATATTTATTATATTTCCACATAATAGCCCTTCAACCTCAGTCTGTTTTCTCATGTGAAAGAAGGCAACCATAGGATCTATCCTGCTACCCCAGTAGAAGTTCTTGGATAGATCAAATGAGATGATGTACCTGGAAACATTTAAAGCACGATGATCAATTTAGTGATTAACTATGATCCCAAAGTTCCAATGATGAAACACACTGCTTACCTCCTTTCAGGGAAGTAATGGGTTCAGGGTGCAGAATGAGACATCCATCTTTGGACCAATGTGAGAATATGAGAATGGCCAATGTGAGAATTTGTTTTTCTTGAATGCATATTTGCTAAAAGGATTTTGATTTTTTTTTCCAGTGGTAGTGAGGGAGAGAGATTAGAGGGAGAAGAAGGCTAAGGAAAGATTTCCTTTTCCATCCCCACAGTAGAGAAGGGAACAGGTGGAAGGCAAAAAGAAATCATAGACAAGCAGGATAGCTTTGAAAATTACATACTGAATTTATTTTAAAATGAAAAAGTAAGTTCTTCATCTTAGAAATCAGATTCAGTTTTATGTGTATAATCCTCTCCTTCTGTCCTATAATATATATATAGAAATACTCATTTTAGTTGGTGTTTGTCAAGTTCAGAATAAAAAAAGATGAAAACTTTTTTTTAAAGTATAAAGCACCCTTTAAATTCAGGGAATTACTAATCTAGCTATATTCAGAGGTATACTAGGGCTTGGGGGACAAATTGAGAAAGCCCTAGTTTCCACAAATGTGCAAGAAAGATGAAAATCCTCCTTCCCTGGTCTCTGGACACTGTCGCCTGGCAACAAGGGGCATTCTGAGGGGTTCTCTTCTCTGCAGGCATCACCAACTGGGAATTCTGTCCTGGCAATGTGAAAGAGACCATGTCGCAGATTTTAGAGTCCCAGGAGGACAGTTGGTCATTCATGGCTTTGGTGGACCCATCTCAATGTGGATTGAGTAAGGGCACATAGATTTTCTATTAAAGAATATTTCCCCCTTCCCCCATCTTTATCTACTTTATAAAACAAAAAACCAACTTTTTATTAATGACTTTTTAAAATATTACAGCCATTCCTTCTCCCACCTCTGATTGAACCCTCAATTGTAGCAAAGGAAAAATTAAGCCAAAATAACTCATGCTGAAACTTTTTTTGACAATATATATAATTGTTCCAGCCCCCCAGCCTTCCATTTCTCTAACACCAGGAAGGAGATTCATTTTGATATCTTTTCTTTGGGAACCTCCATGGTTTTTTTCCCTATGTCTAAGAGTTTAGCTTCCTTTCAGGGATCTTCATTTTTGTGGTCATTTTGTATATTCACTTGGTACTCCTTATTTCACCAAGCTTCTTCACCTGCCTTGTATCTGTCTGTGCTCCCACTGTAATGAGGGTTTCCAATGGCACTATTGGCAGGCTAGAGTGCAACATTTTCTCTATTCCGGAATCCCTTCCTTCTGACACATTATAGTGAGGAATGCAGCTATGCTGATGGCTTTCAGTGGCTATCTCCCACAAGGGTCTCTCTTAGGTTGACATTTTATCCTGTTAATTTAAGCTATTTCTGCCTTCAGGTAACAGAGTGGTTCAGGACATTCGAAACTGCAAAGCCATCCAGACACTGCTTTTTGTCTCCTGTAGGCCCTATGGTAAATCCATGGAGAACATCATTGAGTGAGTGAGACCTGAACTTTGAGTATTGTTTGTTTCTTATATCCTCTTGCAGAAATAATAGGAAATGACAAGGCAAAAGGTAGAAAGTGGTTGAGGTGCGTGCATTTACTAGGCTCACTTAGTAAGTATGTGATTGTAGACCCCACATCCTTTTGAATTTACTAAGGAAAAGAAGTATAAGAATTGAATGCTTTTCAAGAAATCTATAATCTTACTGGGTGGGGAAACATAAGAAAAAGGCCTCTACATATGACATTGGTCTTGCAGTTAGGAAGACCTAGGTTCAAATTCTATCAAATCCTGAGTCATACAAAAGGTCTCTAAAATCACTTAACCAGTCTATACCTCAGTTTCTTTATCTGTAAAATAATGGAGTTGAAGTCAGTCCTCTATGGGCTCTTCCAACTCTAAAATCCATGATCCCATGATTCTTTTTTTTTTAAATTAAATAAAAACCCTTACCTTCCATCTTGGAGTCAATACTGTGTATTGGCTCCAAGGCAGAAGAGTGATAAGGGCTAGGCAATGTGTGTTAAATGACTTGCCCAGGATCACACAGCTAGGAAGTGTCTGAGGCGAGATTTGAACCTAGGACCTCCTGTCTCTAGGCCTGGCTCTCAATCCATTGAGCCAACCAGCTGCCCCCTCTCATGATTCTAAGTGCTCCTCTGATGTGAAATAATGTCTAGATGATCCTGGGATTCCCCAAGCTAGATTAGCAGAATAAAAATACTGTTAGGTTTGTTCCAAGCTGGAAGGCCTCTAAGGATTGTTCCACTAATAGGTTGTGTTTGCTGTCTGAGGACCAGCCTAGCTAAGTACAGAGACACTCATCACCAACAGGCTAACCACTAGGTGATGAATTCTTTGGCCATGGCAGTCTATTACAAAATAAAACTTAAAATGTCTTTTATCCCATGAACCTCACTTCTATTTCTGCAACAAAAGTGGCTGAAAGGGCTAGGACTCATATACTTTTTAGGCCATCTATAAATCTGGTACTTTAAATGTGATGTGCTTATCTAACAACTGACATGCTATTAGAAGAATTGATGTTCTTGCTATAAATGAAAACCAAAAATGTAAAGAAGTTGCAGGAAAATAGAAAGCTGGTTCCCAGAGCCTCTTTGGAGAGACAACAAAAGAAGCAGATAGAGACATCTTGATTTCATGGAAAATGCAGTGATCTTATCTTGTGGTACTGGCATACAGGAAAAAAAAAAAAAAGAGAATTCCAATTTACATACTGACATCTGTTCCCATGGATAAAGTGAGAGAGAAATTCTATAAAGAATTTGATGAGATATTCCAGTAAGATAACATATATGTTGATATGTACATTGTAAGGTTGGAAAGGGGGACAGAGGAAAATACATGGAAAAATATACTTCAGGATTAAATATTGATAGAGGCCCAAAGCTTGTAGGGTACTCAGAAACTTTTTTTAAAACTGTCATCTTTTGTCTTAGTATTCTAAATCAGCAAAGCCTAGGCAATCAGAGTCAAGTGACTTTCTCAGGGTCATACAGTAGGAAATATCTGAGGCCATTTTTTTTTTAACCAAGGGAACAAATTATATTGAAAACTGTCATTAAGACAGCTACATGTTTAAGAACTCCTGATCTGCAGGGAATCCCTCAATAATTTGTATTTTGCAAAGGACAATTACCATCAAGGTGTTAAATGCTTTTGGTGAAGATATGTTGGAAGCTAGATTTGAACCGAGGTTCTCCCAACTCCAGGCCTGGCATGCTATCCACTATGCTATCTAGCTATTCCAGCTCAGATGAAGAGCCCTTGCCTTTGAATATTTCTCTCCTCAGAAGAATTGAAGCATGTTAATGCCAATAAACTAAGTAAGCATTTCATGTATTCCTTGTGTATCTGGTAAATTATACTTTTTTCAATTCTTCTGTTTCTGTAGGTTGTGTCGGCCCCTGGATCCGGAGGGGAACCTCCTTGGAGAGCCTTTTGTCCTGAGACAAGCTGTGCCAGTAGACATGTTCCCCCACTCCCTCCAGTGTGAACTGGTATTTCTCTTCACTCGGTGATTAGCTCTTAGAAGATCACAGACTGTCAGTTAAGGACAGAATGTCAGCATACTCAGGAGAGCTTGTTGGCTTCTTTGCCATCCCTGTCCTTGGCTATACCTTGAGAATACAACTATTGTTACCTCCTCTAAGAAGAAAGGATATTTGAAGCTTCCTTTCTGAGGCTTTATTCCTTTATCTTGCCTCTGGTACACTGATGATGGCTTAATTATTTTTGCGTTTCCCTCTTTCCTTATCTTGTATCTAACACAATGCTTTGTACATAGTAGGCCCTTAATAAATGGTTAATTGAATAAATTGCACGTTAACTGCTTAGCTGGATTTACTAGTGATATAAAGTCTTTTGAATGGAATAATATCTGTCACCAAATTTCATTTGATTCTCACGACCATCTTGTGAGATAGCTATTATCCCCTTTTCACAGAGGAAGAAATCAAGGCTTAGAGAGATGAAATGACTTGCTTATGATTGCTAATAATTGTCCGAAGGAGGATTTGAACCTAGTACGTCTTAATTCCAAGCCCAGCACTCTAACCTCTATGCCATTCTGTCCTCCAAGGGGAGCCATTCCTCCAGATTTTAAAGGGCTTAGGGCTTAAAATCACCTGTTAAAATGAAAATTTCCCTAAGTAAAGGAAGTGCTTTTATTAGATAACATATTAGAGAAACGATTGAGACTTTGGATTCACCTTCTTAGGGGTTAGGGATGCTAAGGAGAAAGGGAAGGGAATGTGGAGAGAAGGGAAAAAATTTTTTTAATGGGAGAACTGATATACTAGAAAAAAAAAATCTTCAGACCAGGCTAATGCCATTTTCTATTTTATGACCCTGGGCAGATCACTTAACTTCTGCATCTCAATTTCTTTATCTGTAAAATGACAGTGGCACAAAGGAGAGATAAACTGCTTGTTGCTTAATCATAACTGGACACTAATATGGTTACTTTGGCAGTATCTCTTTGCGGGAAGGAACTGGAAATGGGTCAGACTGTCAAGAAACTAGTTTCGTGGACATGATAAGGTGATGAGAGGCCAGAAATCAAAACATCTGCAAAATTGAGGAAGAAAAAAATTGAGAAGTTTACTGAAACGGAATTAATAGGAATTGGAAACTGAAGAATGAGACAGGAGTATCAAAAGGGAAATACCAAGTGAGATCTAAGAGGGAGGAAATTTCAGGCTTTCTCCCAGGTTTGATGGGGGCAGGGGATAAATTCAGTTTAGGACATTTCAAAAGATCAGGAGTAGACCAGAAGGCTTGGACAGGGCTTAGGGCATCCCAGTTGGCAAGATCCTATAGGACAAAAGTGGGTGCCACCGCCCCCTGGTGGGTGTTGCAGTGATCCAGGAGGAAGGTGATGGTCACAGGTACATTTGGGGGCAGTGAATAACTGTAAGGGGGCGGTGATAGTATCTGACAGGGGGCGCTAAGTAATATTTTTTCTGGAAAGGGGGCGATAGGCCAAAAAAGTTTGGGAACCACTGCTCTAGATTGCCAGAATAAAATAAGGCTTGATGCCCAAGGGAATTTTATCTACACATTACATTCATAGGATTTCTCATTACTATGAATTTTCTGATAGAGTAAAGTGTGAGCTCTGTTCAGAGGTGGAAAGGAGCCCTGAAAAGGGCTCAGCAAGCCCTTATGTCAAAGGTACTTACTAGTATTCCCTGAATACTTTGCATACCCCACTGGGTGAAAATTGGGTGGTACAATGGATATCATACCAGGCTTTGAGTCAGGAATACATCTCCCTAAGGGCAGCTAGGTGGCTCTAAGGATTGAAAACCACGCCTAGAAATGGGATGTCCTGGTTTCAAATCTAGCCTCACACTTCTTAGCAGTGTAAGCCTAGACAAGTCACTTAACCCCCACTGCCTAGCCCTTATTGCTCTTCTGCCTTGCAACCAATACTACATACTGAGTCTAAGGCAGAAGGTAAAGGTTTTAAAAAAACCAACTCAACTTCCTGAGTTCAAATCTGGTCTCAGACACTTGCTAGTTATGTGACCCTGGGCAAGTCACTCAAACCCAGTTGCCTAGCCCTTGATGTTCTTATGACTTGCAACCAATGGTACTGATTCTAAGATGGAAGGCAAGGGTTTTTTTTTTAATTTTTAAACATTTATTAATATTAGTTTTTAACATGGTTACATGATTCATGCTCCTACTTTCCCCTTCACCCCCCCACACACACACCCCCTTACCCATGCCGATGCCCATTTCCACTGGTTTTTATCATGTATCATTGATCAAGACCTATTTCCAAATTGTTGATAGTTGCATTGTTGTGGTAGTTTCGAGTCTACATCCCCAATCATGTCCACCCCTTCCCATGAGTTCAAGCAGTTGTTTTTCTTCTGTGTTTCTTCTCCTGCAGTCCTTCCTCTGAATGTGGGTAGCGTTCTTTACCATAAATCCCTCAGAATGTCCTGTGTCATTGCATTGCTGCTAATACAGAAGTCCATTACATTCGATTTTACTATAGTATATCAGTCTCTGTGTACAATGTTCTTCTGGCTCTGCTCCTTTCACTCTGCATCAATTCCTGGAGGTCTTTCCAGTTCACCTGGAACTCCTCCAGTTTATTATTCCTTTGAGAGCAATAGTATTCCATCACCAGCATATACCACAATTTGTGGAAGGCAAGGGTTTTTAAAAAATCCAAACTCTTCTTGAGTTCAAATCTGACCCCTTGCCACTAGCTGTGTGACCCTGGGCAAGTAACTTCATTGGCCTCAGTTTCCACATCTGTAAAATGAGGTAGAGAAGGAAAAGGCAAAGCACCACTTCGGTATCTCTACCAGCCACTTAGTGTTGGGCCAGGCTGAAATGACTGCACAACAAAAACTAAGGAGTTACTAAGTAAGGGGCGGCCAAGAACTGAGGGACAAGGACTATGCCAGGCCCGCCCCCGCATTTGACCATTCACTCCAGCAGGACATCTGGAAAGAGAGCTCACTCCGGCTCTCATTGGCTGCAAGATGGAGAGGAGCGTCTGTCCCAAAGTCTAGAACGCACCGGAAGTGCCCGCAAAGGGTGCGCTCCAGGCTGGACCAAGGCACGAAGGCGCGAGTTTGTCGGGCGGGCGCATTTCCGGCTAGTCTGGCGTGGGTGGGCTGCTTTTGGTCTCCCCAGCTCTTCTTTAGTCTCCGGAACGCCTTTTCCTCAGCTCCGTTCCCAACCCAGCCCGTCTCTGCCGCGGAAGGTGAGCGGGGAGGGGGAGGGTCGGGAAAGGAATGAGAAAAAGGTAAGTGCGAGCGCGGGTCCGGCCCCCCCCCACCTGCGGCTCTCTTGCGCGTCCACGAGCAGTCCTGTGGGCGCGCCCCGGAGGAGGAGCCTGAGCGCGCCCGACGAGAGATGTCCGTTTCTCCTGCGCGTGCGTCCTCCTGAACTGTGAGTACCGAAGAAACAAACTCCTGCTGTGTGGGTCTCTACGTCTGTGCTAGGAAGGCACCACTTTAGGGAAGGTATGGCTTAACCTCAAGGAGTTCACGGTCTAGTTGGGGGAGACTGATTCATTTATCATGTATGAAATGCTTCCTGGGCGCAGACCCGCTGTACGTAGCATTTGGAGGAGGGACAATGCTGAATTCATTCATTCATGCATTTATCAGAGATTAGGCGTCAGCTGTATACAGAGTCCCAAGCTGGTGCTGAAAGAGAATGTGAGCCTAAGTGAGAAAGTCCCTGCCCTCACGGAGCTCACACTCTGGTAGTGTGAGGTTCATTTGTTCAGCTGCACATCCATCCGGTCAACAAACATTGTTTCAGCACCTTTTGGAGGGCTATGGCAGCGTGGCTCGTAGATAGATTCAAGCCCTCCATCTGACACATGCCCGTGTGACATGGGCAAATCCCAACCTCTCAGGCCTCTGAACAACTAACTCTAGGACTATAAGTTATAGACAAGTTACTGAATGCAGATCTGCAGAGGGAGAAAGACTTTCCTCTTGGGGAATTCCCTATACCAGTGAAGTCACAGATTTGTACCTCCCCCTCTCCCCCCCCCCCCCCAATGTACAGAGTTCTGTGCCCAAAGGCCCAGCACCCTTTTGGGTAGTTTTCAAATAAATGTTTGTTCAATTAAATTGGGTTGCTCAGTGTTAGAGGAGATAGAAACTGTTGGAAGGGACCTTAGGCTCTCTGATACAACTTCCTCATTTTTGGTGCAGCGCATAGAGTTTTGGCATAGGAAGATATAACTTTTATTTATTATTTGTCGTTGTTGTTGTTTTAAACCCTTACCTTTCCTCTTGGAGTCAATACTGTGTATTGGTTCCAAGGCAGAAGAGTGGTAAGGACTAAACGAGGGGGTTAAGTGACTTGCCCGGGGTCACAGTTAGGAAGTCTCCGAGGTCAAATTTGAACCTAGGACGGCCTATCTCTGGGCCTGGCTCTCAGGCCACTAAACCACTTAGCTCAAAGATATGACTTCTAATTTTATGAGCCTGGCAAGTCATTGTAATCTTTTTCTGCTTCTTTTTCCTCATCTGTAAAAAGGGGACAATAATAACATGTAAAGCATTTTGCAAATCTTACAGGACTTTCTAAATGCTATTATTTTTACAAATGAAGAAACTGATACTTGGGAAGGTTACTACTACATAAGAACCAGACTCTGTTTTTATGATAGCTATTCTAGCAGGGATATTCAATGAATATTTATTAATGTCTGCTATGTGAAGAACCCTGAGCTTGGTGCTAGGGATATGTTTCTTGGATGAAACCCAGAACTTTCATCAAGTTTTCAGTCTGGAGAGTGGAGTGATCAGAGGAGTATGGAATGGAGAGGTTTCAACAGTTGGATCTTGAATCTTCCTCATTCCTGCCAAATGGATTTTGGATCTTCCTCATTCCCCCCAAAGAGTCCCAAGTCCCTGGTACACCTGCTCCTGCAAATTCCTTATCACAATATCACATTAGTTGAAGAAACTACAGATTTTTTACCCTTTACATGGTAGTAGCCTTCTAGTATTTGAAGACCTTTCATATGGAGGAAGGAGTAGATTTCATTGTAAGAGCAAAAGGGGGCATTATAGGGCTGCAGTGGGAGGCAAGCCTGGGAAGGTGGCACTGATACTCTGGAGGGACTTTGAATGTCAGGTTAAAGAGTTTACTTCAGTTGGTAACCATTTGGCTGCCATGGGAAATTGAAAAAAAAAATTCTGGGGTAAAGTACATGTAGTATTCTTATCAAATCAGCAGATAACCCAAGATAAGATTTAGGGACAGAATCCAAAAGGATTTTTAAAAAACCCTTATCTTTGGTTTTAGTATAAATTCTATGACAAAAGAGCATTGAGGGCTGGGCAAGAGCAGCAAGGGCTAGACAATTATTATAAAACTCTTTTGGTACCTTATCCTCTACCTTCATCCTTAGGGACCTAGGAAATAGTGACTGGTAGTGGTTTAAGTGACAGCAAATTACATAGCTGGGCCAGAATCACAGAATTTGAGAACTGAAAAGGAATCTCAGCAGCCATTTAAGTCAACCCATACACAAAAGGAATCTCCATCTTTCTCATTGGCAAGTTCTTCCTGGAATATTTTGGGAAATGGCTCAGGTCCACCATCTCTTATTTCCAGGACTTAGCCATCATGCACCTTCTCTCTTTCTTCCTTGCTTTTAGCTCCCTTTTTATGTCTTGTCTTCCCCTATTAGAATGTAAGTTTTTTGGGGCCAAGGGCTCTCTCATTTTTGCTTGTGATTCTCTCTCTTAGTTCAATGCCTGGCACATGGTAAGTACTTGCTGACTCATTATTGACTCATTGACCAACAGAGGAAAGACAGTTTCTGTCAGTGACCTGAATGCAAGGTTTGCAGGGGATGGCTCTCCTCGGGATACTAAAGAGTTGGAGTGGGTAGGTGGGTGTGTCTGTGGTGTATCCATCTGTCCTTGTGCCCCTCAGGGGGATCCATGAATTCTTCAAATGGGAGAATCATTACTTTTATAGACATTTAGATGGCATAGTAGATGCCATGCTAGATGGAGTCAGGAAGGTCTAAATTCAAATCCTGCCTCAAATACTTATTAGCTGTGTGGCCGTGGAGAAATCATTTAACCTCATTCCTCATCTGTTTCTGCATCTGTAAAATTAAGCTTTAATAACATCTTACAGGTTGTTGTAAGAATCAAAAGAGAACATAAAGTAGTTTGCAAACCTTAAAATGCTAGTTATTATTATTATTATTATTATTATTATATAAACTCCTTTAGTGCTTTATCCTGGGTACCTTCATCCTTAGGGGCCTAGGACATAGTGACTGGTAGTGATATTGTGATAGGAAGTTTGTAGGAGAGGGAGTGCTAGTGCCAGGACCCCTTGGAGATTATTTGGGGGTTGAGAGGGGGGAATTTCAGATTAGGACAGGTCTCATTTATGGTTTATTTTTCCTCTCTCAACTCTTGGTGTTCCCCAGGTGACTGTTCTTCCCCCTAAAGGAGCCCAGATCAGGTGATAGCAACTCTGCTTCCAAAGATGGTCAAGTCCCAGGTAAGCTGGCCTTCCAGACGTCTTGTCCATATTGTTTGAATGTGGCTTTCTTAAGATCTCAGTCCGGACATTCTCTGCCTAGTAAGTATCATTCAGAACTCTGAGCTCTGCATCCTCTTTTCAGGACCTGGGATCTCCCTGATGGTTGAGGGAGTCCACGTATAGGGCTCCCTCTCTCTTCTTTGACCTAGAATTTCAGATGTTACAGACTTAGGCATTAGAAATTTTCTCAAGACATTCTGCCTCAGACAGAACTACTAGTGTCAACTTATTCTTAGATCCTATTTGGTGACTGTGTTGATTTTGATCCCCATACTCTGGATATATGTGAAGGAGATTGCTTGGCTGGGGCAGTGTGAAGCTCCTCAGGCTAAAAGGACTGGAGGAAGGCTTCTCTATCATTGGAGGAGGAAAGAGCATCCTTTGTCTCTTGCCCTTCCTAGGTTAGTAGGGAATAAAGAGACAGGAAAGACCTAGGATGCTCCCAACTTTTTTCCCTTTCCATGAAAAGGAACAGCTTGCATGCAGTTTTGGTGACTATGATGGGGTCCAATGTCAGGCATAGTGACCTTGTCTGGAGTAGTAGGAAGTTCTTTCTTAGGTCATGCAGCCCTTTTTCTCCCACCTGACTGTGTGCTGTGCCTTTCATATCATAAGATTGCCATCCTTAGCATCTCATCCCCAGCACAGAGCTCTAGAGTTACCTCTGGGGCAGCAGGTATTTGTCATTTCAGGAAATGACATTCCAGGATGTGGCTGTGTACTTCACTCCAGAGGAGGTGAGGTACTTGGATTCCTATCAAAGAGCCCTCTACAAGGATGTAATGCTGGAGAATTATGGGAACATGGCCTCTCTGGGTAAGTAGTCTTCCTCTTTACCCCTTTGTGAATCTGCCTTTTGGGAACTCTGGGTTTTCTTAAGTGGGGCCTCAGAGGGTTTTGTTGAGTTATGATGGCCTAGAGGCAGATTGTCCTTTCTTCCGGAATGGGCTTGCCTCTATAGAGTAGACTGCTGTTAGGCTGTTCTTGGGGTTCTTTATCATCAGAGTTCCTTCTAGGAGACTATCCTGTGTTTCATATGGACAACTACTTGTTGGTGATTGTTAGACAAATTCTAATTACATAGGATGCTTTGGGTAGGGAGTTGAATGGGATGAACTCTGATTCTTTCAGCTCTGAGATTCTATGATTCTATGGCTATCCCTCAGCACAAATTACCAGCCTCTGTTTCTTTCTTCATGACAGGATTTCCAGTCTCCAAACCAGTCCTGATCTCTCAGTTAGAGCGAGGGGAAGAGCCATGGGCCATGGACCCACTGGTAGCAAAGGAAAGAAAGACCCAAAGAGACATTTCTTCAGGTGAGAGAGAGAGACTGGTGAGGTAGGAATTGTTCTCTTTGGAAGGCATTTGTGGAGGCATCCATCAAGCTGGGTATTAAATAATTGGAAGTCACACACTTGTGTCTCTCTCAGAAGCTCCTAGTTTAAGCCAGACTCACTGGCATATGCAGTTCAGGGAAGTACTTTGTGATTATATGGCTGTGTTTTAGAGAAGAGTGACATCAATCATTACTTCATATCTTTTGGTTTATAGGTTCCACCTTTTTGAGGGAGGCATTATGTTATAGGAGAAAGAGTCTTGGCCCAGATGTGAGGAGATATGGGATTTAGTGCAGGTTCTCCTATTTACTGACTTTTTGATCTTGGATGAATGTTCTTGTCTTTGAGTCTTGGTTTCCTTCTCTATAAAATAAATGCCGTGGTCTCTGAGGTCTCTCTGAACCCTTGTGCCTATGGTCCTGGTCATGGAAGGCCTTTTAGAGGAGTAGAATTTGAGCTAGACCTTGATGGGCAAACAGTTGTGGGTAGGTAAGAAGGAGGGCTTCCTGACAATGAATAAAGAGCAGGAGTGAGGAAGACAGGAGCAGAGGATGCTGGTGAGTCGTAGGAGCGAAGGTTAGAAAGCTGGAATCATGAAATATTGGAACTGGAAAGAACTTCTCCCTGAAGCATAAATCCCATCTATAAAATCTCTGAAAAATTATTACACCTGTAGGTTGGTTAGGATTGGATTGTGGAAAAAACTAAGTATAAAGCAGAGGAGTTCGAACATCATTAAGTAGGCAAAGGGGAACCGTTGATTTTTATGTAGGATGATCCTGACATGTATTTTATCATAATTAATCTGGAAGCATGTGAGAGTTAGATTGGAAGGAGAGGAATTCAAAAATCTTTTGAGTTGGAAGAGGTCTCAGAAGTCATCTGTCATCTGGTTTTAAATTCTTGTTTAATTGCCTGGGTTATTAATTTTTTTAATTGAATTCATTTTCCTGCATAGGTAGCATCCTCTACGAGTGGAGAGGGAGAAATTGAAGATACTAAAGGAAGAGGAAATCATTGGTGGTTCAGGATTTTGGAGGAAGTCAGAGGCAATTAGATTAAGAGCAGCACAGGCAAGAGGTTAATGTTGGTTGGGAAAGAAGAAACCAAAGTAGAATAGAACATATTAGATGGAAGAGGTTATCTTGTCAAGTCTCTGAGTAGAGGTTTGATGATCATTTGCGAAGGATGTTATGGAGAGGATTCCTACTTGTGTAGGGGCTGAACTAGGTGATTCTCTTATGATTTTGAGATTCTGTAATTGAGAAATGAAACGTGAAAATATGGGGATAGGCAGAGATACTGAGAGAAGCAGCTTTGGGATAGTAAAAAGAGGTCCAAATAAAGGACCTGAATTAAAATTTGGCTCTCTGACTTGGGAAAAGTCACTTAACCTCAGCTCGCTCATCTGTAAAATAGAGATACTTTTAATTGCATTATTTACATGAATGAGTAGAGTTATGAGTATTTTGTAAACTCAAAGTGTGTGAGCTATTGTTGTTATTATTTAAGGTACAGAGAAGAGGAGTTCATATCAGATGACCCCCATAACCTCAATAAAGAATGTGACATCATCTATTGAGAGAGTTAAGAGGCATGTAGGACAGGGGTGGCATTTAAGAAGAATGAAGTTTTATATTTGGGCTGGAAAGAATAGAGATATTAGGGGTTGGGCCTTTAGCTTCTTCTCCCTGTTTCCCAAGTTGAGGAAGTCCAAGAAATTATAGTCACTGTAAGAAGAGCAGGTTGGATATTCTATGAAAATCTGGCTTAAGTCACATGGTTTCCTCAGGGCCAGAGAGCAAGAATGACCCTCTCGTAAGTCATCCCCCTACAGAAATAACCTTGGGGAAGGGATGGGGAGCCATGGTTTGCAGATGATGGACCTTGTGATCTGGTTGGTGCATGTGGGCTAAAGAGCTGGCCTTGGAGTTTGGCCTTGAAGAAAATCTAGTTTCAAAGCTAGCCTCTGATCCATAATAGCCGTGTGACGTTGGGCAAGTCCCTGAACCTCTTAGTGCCCTGGACAGTTCTCTAAGACTATGAGGTAGCAGTTTGCATTGGTAGAGGGAGTTTTCTCATCTGGAGTTCCCATCTGCCACAAAAAAGAGAAAGAAACAAAAAACCAACCCAGCATAAAAGAAATCACCTTGGGGAATCTATTCACTGAGAAAGACACGGTTTCCTTTAGTCATGGTGGGCCTAGCCTTTTGATAAGTCTTATTCTACACAGATTCCTTCTCCAGTATTCCACATCTGCAATATTTCTTCCCTTGGAATAATAATAACAATTAATACTTTCTGTAGTGCTTTTAGGTTTATGAAGCACTTTTCTTAGAGTGCTGGGAAGCAGGCAGTGCAAGGATTGTTAACTTCGTTTTATAGGTGAGGAAACTACATCAAGAGGTCCCGTGCCTTGGTCAGGGCCCTCTATGGCCGGGACTTAAGCAAATTTTTTACTATACCAGATGCTATGAACTCATTTGGATTCATTCTTGAGTCCTGAGGCAGCAGGTACCTAGTAGCAGATAAATCTATCTAATATTTTTGAATGCCTTTGTGAACCATGGTCATAGGCTCAGCCTATGTCATAGGTCATAGTAGCTCAGCCTGACTAAAATAAAAAAGCATTGAATCACAGGTGGGCCCTTCTGTTTTCCCCTGGCAGGGAAATATAGACTTCCTTTGTTCTTATCTACTTCTGGTTTGGGTTTGTGGTTGGTTTTGTTTTTTTTTTTTTGGTTCCTCCTCCCTTCCTTGTATACATTCATTAGAATGTCAGCTCCTTGAGGGCAGGAACTGTTTTTGTTTTTGTTTTCATTGTAGTTTGTTGCCATAATCCCTTGCACACTGTAGGAGTTTAGCAAATGCTGGTTAAATTGAATTGAGTTTCTCATTCAGTTGTTTTCTGGAATTGTACCATGCCAGTCTCTATCACTCCTGTAGCCTCCTGTTCATAATTGTCTTGGTCACTCATTTATTCCTTTGTGTGACATGCTAAATAGGCTCTCCATGAAGACTCAGCAGTAGCTCAGTTTGAAGTATAATACCTTGGGGTAGTCACAAAGTTTCCTTGAAGACTTTTTGTAAAGGCTTATCTCTCTTTACACAAAACAGAGGACTTTGAACAACCAATTTAAAAACAAGACATTGATCAGATTTAATCTCTTTTTATGAAGGGGAAATGTGAAGGGGAGAGAGACAGTTGTTCAAAGTACACCCTTAGCCAAGATCTAAGAAGTCCAGTTAAGAATAACCATGAGTCTAAAAATAACAACAAAGTCAGTGGCATTTCAGATGGTCAAAATGTTTTGGGATTTATCATACCTGAAAAGGGACAGAATCATAACATCATAGATTTGGAGTTGGAAGGGACTTTCAGAGGCCATCTAGTCTTAACTTTCCCTCCCCTCCTCCATTTGATAGATGAGGAAGCTGAGCCCCAAAGAAGATAAATAACTTGAACAAAAAGGCACACAGTTACCACAGGCCCCGGATTTGAACCAGGGTCTTCTGACTCCTAATTTCAGTGTTCCTTCTACTGTATCTTGCTGAAATGATTTTTATATAAAGGAGAAAATAGCCAGGGAGTGCCATAATATGGGCCACTAAGGAGGGATCTGTAATAGAAATTTTCCCCCTAAACTGAAAAACATCTTCTTTCCCATTGATCAGAGAGAAAAGGAGAAAGGTCAGATCTCCGAGAGGCATTATCTCTAGCACTGATCCAGAGGGGAGTTAGGCTGTCAGGGAGCCCAATGGAGCTGGATATAAAAGGTGATAAACATTATGACAATATGGGAAGGGGGGGAAGAGGGTTAAATTGATTTAGGAGTTGTAGGGATGATAAAATGGAATCATATAGTTATTTTTAAACTTCAGGATTTGATATACATTTGGAAAACAAAAGAAAAAATGATAATTTTAATTATGCAGGTACTTCTGACTGTCATCCATTTCAATGAGTGTATGCCCCAGAGGGAACCTGTGATGGGAACTGGGAATCTGCAGTTAGTAGTAACTATCAGGTCATATGTCTCTCTTACCATGTGAGCATCTTCCCTGTGCTGAATATCATTCCACTTGGGCTGATGAAGCTTAGAAGGACAGTTCTAGTTGGCCTTCCTGCCATTCCCAGAATGCTCCTGCTGTGCTCCCTGGATTTCCCTATGTTCTTTTGTTTTGTTCTTAGGCCTTGCCCTTGGTGAAGCAGGAAGAAGAGTTATGGAGTGGTGTAACTACCCTTGACACTTATTGGTGAAGCCCTTTCAATAGTTTTTCCCCCCTTTAATCAGGAGAATTTTATTTCCAGCTAAATATCTACCTATTTTTGTTGCCATCTTTTTGAGTAGCCAGCAACTATTTTCTGCCTCTTGCATGATCAATAGCTTGTTTGGTACGATGAAAAATAAAATGTATAAAATTGTTTCCATAGTAAGCATTTCATTTTATCTGTTCTCTGATACAAATGATCTCCTTTAAAAAAGATTCTAGCCTGTTTCCAGATATAACCACCTATTGTACTATATTTTATGCATGTTTTAGGGGTTCTTCAAAGGTAATATTGACTATAGAGGATCCTTGTAAGATGCAATTTCATTCTCTTAAAGGAAGAACCTTTATATTTTTTAAGGGCAATTGAATTGTGGCCAGTGAAATTGTGGCCAGATTTTGATATTGAATTCAAGTCAGTGCTGGCAGAAGACTTCATTTTTCTGTGAATTGGTTACATGGTAAAATTTTAAGATGTAGACCACTTAGTGTCGTTGACATTTGCTAAAATAGTGTCAAGTGTGTACATGTAAAGGGAAGAACTCTTTTAAAAATCACTCCCTTTTAGGCATCATCTTGATTTGGTGATAGTTTTCCTGTTCTCTCCAAAGTTACTAATCATCTTTTAATTGACAAATATTTTTTATTTTTATATTTTTTTTATGTTCAGGCTTTTTTTTTTGTGATACAGTATACAGTAGGAATAACATGAAAATAAAAGTGCAGAAAACATAGTTTCTTCACACTTTACTCCTTTTAACCAGCAAAAAATCTGATATGGAGAAAGAATGTCCACTTATTTTATCTCCCCTGTTTCTCATTGTTAACCCTTTTCATCTCAGAAAGAAAGCCTAATCCATGACTCTAGTTGCTTTCTGGTGTCAGTATTTCCAAACACCTGCTGTGGGCCCCGCAGTTGTTCACTAGATTCAGTAGGAAGGCTATTGACAAATTTACTACATGGTCCTTCAATCTCTTTTTTCCCCTTGCAGGTAAAAAGCTGACTTTAAAACAGAAATATACCCTGTTTAGTAAACCCATACCAGAAGGTAAGTGTGGTTCTACAATTTTGTAACTCAAAGTTTAATTAAAAATTTAATTTAATTTTTTGCATCATCCCATGTTATTCAACTCATCCCCTTGCCCTCTGTCTATGTATACTACTTCTGACTGCCCTAATAATGATAAAGTTCTTAGACTTTACAAGAATCATCTTTCCAGGTAGGGATGGAAACATTTTAACCTTACTAAATGTCTTTTGATTCTCTTCCCTATTTGCCTTTATATGCTTCTCTTGAGTCTTGTATTTTAGAATCAGATTTTCCATTCAGCTCTGTTCTTTTCATCAGGAATGTTTTTAAGTCTTCTATTTCCCCCATTTTTTTTCCCCCCAAAGGATTATACTCAGTTTTGTTTGGTAAGTGATTCTTGGTTAAAGTTCTAGCTCCTTTGCTCTCTGGAATATCATATTCTAGACCTTCTGATGCTTTAATGTAGAAGCTGCTAAAGCTTGTGTTGTTCTGATCATGGCTCCACAATATTTGAATTGTTTCTTTTATGATAGCTTGCAATATTTCTCCTTGAACTGAGCTGGAATTTGGCTACGATTCTTTCCATTTTTATTTTAACTTTTGCTTTCAGAATATCAAGACATTTTTTTCCCTGATAATTTCTTAAAAGATGATGTCTAAGTTCTTTTTTTGATCATAGTTTTCAAGTAGTTCAATAATTCTTAACCTGTCTCTCTTGGATTTATTTTTCAGGTCATTTGTTTTTCCCATGAGATATTTCACATTTTCTTCTATTTTTTCATTCTTTTGACCTTGCTTTATTTTTTCTTAAATATCTCATAGAGTCATTAGCTTCCATTTGCCCAATTCTAATTTTTAAGGAATTATTTTCTTCAGGAAGCTTTTATACTTCCTTTTTCATTTGGTCAATTCTACTTTTTAAGAGTTCTTTATCAACATTTCTGAACACTTTTTAATTCTCTTTTGCTAGGTGTTCATTCAGGTTATGACTGCTAAATGTAGATGTCCCACAGGACTCTGTCCTGGGCCTTCTCTTCTCTCTCGACTATTTCACTTAGTGAAACATCAACTCCTAAGGATTCAATTATCTCTGTGCTGATGGTTTTCAAATCTATCTAGCCCTCACCTCTCTGCTAACCTTTGCTCTCACATCTCCAACTTCCTAGTGAGCATCTTGAATTGGCTATCTTATAGGTCGCTTAAACTCAACATGTTCATACTAAACTTATATCTTTCTACCCCAAACCTTTCTCTTCCTAATAACTTTCCTAATAATGTTAAGAACACTACCATCTTCCAAGTCATTCAGGCTCATAACTTAGGTGTCATCCTCTATTCCTTACTCTCTCTTACACTCCACATCCCCCATTCAGTGTTGCCAAATGTTATCTTCAAAACATTTATCATATCTACGTTCCCTTCTCTCCTCTGACAACATCACTATTCTGGTGCAGGCCCTTATCCCCTGTGCTTGGATTATTGCAGTAGCCTTACTGGATGGTCCCCTTGCCAAAAGCCTCTCCCAACTCTATTCCGTCTTCCATTCAGTTGTCAGAGTGATCTTCCTAAAGTACAGGTCCTACCATGTTAACTTCCAATTCAGTGACTCACTGTTATCTTCAAGATTAAATACAAAGTCCTCTGTTTAGCATTTAAAGCCCTTCATAACTCTCCTCACCTCCCTGCCTTTCTAATCTTCTTGGACCTCACAACTGTCACATCCTTTGGGATTCAGTGGTACTCAATTCCTTGTTGTTCCTTGAATAGGACACTATATCTCTTGACTTAGGACATTTTCACTGACTATCCATACCTTGAATACTTTTCCTTCTCATCTTTGCTTCCTGGTTTCCTTGACTTCCTGCACATCCCAGATAAAATTCTATCTTCTACAGGAAGTCTTTCTCTATCCCTCTTAATTCTGGTGCTTTCCCTCTGTTGATTATTTCCCTTTTTTTTCAAATATAGCTTATTAGGCGTGTGGCTATTATCTCACTGAGCTCCTTGAGAGCAAGAACTGTCTTTTATCTTTCTTTGTATACCCATTGCTTGGCATGGTGGCTGACACTGCTTAATAAGTGTTTATTGACTATCTTCTTCAGCAGTTTCTTTTCTCCTAGAAAAATAAAAATGTGATATTTTAATTTTCTTGTGTTCTAGATTCTAAGATAAGAAATGAGAAAAAAGAGGAAAGGAGGAAAAGGAGAAAAAAAGAGGATTCTTCAAAGGAAGAAATTTCTGGAGGTAGAGAATTTCAGAGGGCAATGCCAAGAAGACACTCTAGGAATGATCTCACAGATCCTGAGTTTGGACAAGCCTATGAACAAGATGGCATGTTGGAGGGACTTCCAGGAAGCTCATCAGGGCAGAGCCCAAGGAAATCACTTTCCCAAGAGAGGGAAGTCAAGTTAAAGTCCAGTTCTCACAAGAAAAATCACACAAGAGAAAGAGGCTCCAAATGCAATAAGTTTGGGGAAAACTTAGTTCTGAAATCAAGCCTTGTTATACATCATAAAGATCCTATACAAGAAAAAGGTCATAAATGTGATACATGTGGCAAAATCTTCAGATATAATTCAGACTTAATTAGACATCAGATTATTCATACTGGAGAGAGGCCCTATGAATGTGATCAATGTGGAAAAACATTCAATCAGAGTTCACACCTTATTCAACATATAAGAATTCATACTGGTAAAAAACTTTATAAATGTAAAGATTGCAGCAAAACATTTGCTCAGAGTTCACATCTTATTGAGCATCAGAGAATACATACTAGAGAAAGACCCTATGTATGTAGTGATTGTGGGAAAGCCTTCATTCACTGCTCCAATCTTACTGAACATCAAAGAATCCATACTGGAGAGAAACCTTACAAGTGTACCGAATGTGGAAAGGCCTTCTGTCATAGTTCAGATCTTATTCGACACCAGAGAATTCACACTGGAGAGAGACCTTATGAATGTAAAGAATGTGGGAAAGCCTTCAGTCAGAGTTCACTACTTATTCGACATCAGAAAATTCATACAGGAGAGAAACCTCATGAATGTAAAGAATGTGGAAAAGCTTTCATTCGGAGCTCAAGTCTAATTCGCCACCAGAGAATTCACACTGGAGAGAGACAATATGACTGTTTAGAATGTGGGAAAGCCTTCCGTCACAGTTCAGATCTTATTGAACACCAGAGAATTCATACTGGAGAAAAACCCTATGAATGTAAAGAATGTGGGAAAGCTTTTGTTCGGAGCTCAAAACTTATTCAACATCAGAGAATTCATACTGGTGAGAGACCATATGTATGTAATGAATGTGGAAAATCCTTCAGTCAGACTTCAAACTTTATTCAGCATCAGAGGATTCATACTGGAGAGAAACTCTATGAATGTAATGAATGTGGGAAAACTTTCTTTTTGAGCTCATATCTTATTCGACATCAGCGAATTCATACTGGAGAGAGACAATATGAATGTAAAGACTGTGGGAAATCCTTTCTTCACAAAGCTCACCTTGGTGAACATGAGAAAATTCACAGTGGAGAGAAACCATTTGAATGTAAAGATTGTGGGAAAGCTTTCATTCGGAGCTCAAAGCTCATTCAGCATCAGATAATTCACACTGGAGAGAGGCCCTATGCATGTAAGGAATGTGGAAAAGCCTTCAGTCGAAGATCAAATTTTATTCAGCATCAGAAAATTCATTCTAGAGGGAAACTCTGTAAATGCACTGAATGTGGGAAAAGTTTCAATTCTCCTTCAAGTTTAAGAAAACATCAAAAAAATCATAGTGCCATGGATTCCCTTGATTAAAAAAATTCCAGAGAAGCTTTTAAAATTGAAGACCCATAAACATAATTTGTTAAAAGATTGTCTGAGTGAGTTGAGCAAACTTGACGGTACTTGAAAATGAATGCTGGGTATTAGAAAGTGTATATTTACAGATTAGGCATGATCCTTATATCTTTCTGAGCCTGAGGGATATGCTTACTCTTTGAGCTAGTCATTTACTTGATATAGTAGGACTAGCTCCCTGGAATCACACACTTTCGGTCCAGAGATCTGATCTATATGTTTTTAATTTCCAAGTTTTCTTGAATTTCAATAAATTCTGGTTTTTAAGATCACAGTAAACATTTCATAATTATAATTAAGCTGTGAGAGAAAATAGCCCTTTAAAGGCTAAAAACTAATTTTAAAAATCCTACATGTAGTAAATACCTCTTTTATATACTGTTATGGTTTTTATAATAGTATAGTTTGTTGTTATTTAGTTATTTTAGTCATCTAATTCTTAGTGACCCTATTTGAGTTTTTCTTGGTTTGCCAGATGCTAGAATGGTTTTTTCCTAGCTCATTTTATAGATGAGGAAACTAAAGTAAACAGGATTAAGTGACTTCCCCATGGGCACACAGCTAGTAAATATCTGAGGTTGGATTTGAACTCCGGTCTTTCTGACTCTAGGATTGGTACTCTATTGTGCTACCTAACTGCCCCAATAGTGAAGTTTAAAAAACTGTTCCCCAGTTTAATTTATCATTCTCTTCAAAGCTGTTCCATTTCTCCTACTCTTGTTGGGAATCATTCACCTCTATTGGCCACCTCTTGAGCTGCTGGCAGGAGCTTCAATTGAATATATTTATCATTAACTAATTTAAAACTTTTTCCCCTTATGACTAAGCTAAATTATTACTAGGATAACAGTACTCCTAGATCTTAACTTTCTGATTATATTTCTGATTGACTCAACCAGGGTAGGCATGGCAGGCTTCCCTGTCTTTTTTTTTTTTTTTTTTTTGTAAATCAAAAACAACTTGTCAAGAAGTAGGACCATAATTTTGGTTTCCTCTGCCTATTCTGCTTTCTGAGGCTTCTTCCTTCTATTGTGACCTCGGACTTTTTGGATTGTATTGATGTTTTGTCATGTATCTAGGAAACTAATCTGTTGGGCTTTTTCTTCTTTTAATAATTTTTCTCTGATCAGTTTAGTTTACAACCTCTGAACTTCCCTCCCTGTATATGAACTAATAAGCCAGTTTTATTTTTTATTTTTAAAAAATATTTTTCCATGGTTACATGATTCGTGTTCTCTCTCCCATCTTTCCTCCTCCCTCCTGGAGTTGACAAGCAATTCCACTGGGTTATACATGTATTATCACTTGATACCTACTTCCATATTACTAATTTTTAATGAGCCAATTTTGAACTGAGACAACATTATTATTTCCCCTTTGCTGAAATATATGGGAATTTTAATAAAACTTACAGGAATCCTAGAAGCTTTTGGGAAGCATGTGAATTGAGAAGAGAAAAAAATATTCCTTTCTTGAAAACTCACTAGTAGTAGAAGTTGGCCTTTTCTAAATATTGTGTTAGCCTGAAATCTCAGGACTAGCCTCTGAAACCAGGGAAGGTTGATTGGGGAAGAAGTCACTATTCCTTCTGTAAGCATGTATTTATTGCCTTCCCATTGCTCTTTTCTGACCTGTCAGGAGAGGGTTGCTTCCACCTAGCTGCTGTTTTCCCTAGCATCATTTTTAGTTAGGCATGGAGCTACCAATTCTAGCAGCTTAACATTGTGGAAATGGACCTTCTCTGTCCCTCATGTTGTATGTGAGACTTCTTAAGACTTTTTTTCAATAACATGTAGAAACAATTTTTGACAATTGTTATCTGACATGTTGTGATTCAGATTCTCTCCCTCTCTTCCCCTTCCACTCCCTCAGGCTTAGTCTGATGTTATACCAGTGTTGTCATGCAACATATTTCCATATTCTACGTGCCATAAAAGAAGACACTTATCCTACTCTATGTAAATCTTTTTAAAGTCTTACATACTTACCTTGGACCATTATTAGAAACCTTTTCTTCTTGGTTGGATCTATTATAGCTTGTACTTTGTAGCATGGCTTTTTTGAACCCAGGATCCTCAATGGTGAGGATATTGATTTCCTTTTGTGGCTGAGAGGAAGACCTTAATGGAAGTGTCTTCTTGGCTGCTTGGTATTTTTTAGAACTTGACATGGATTCTGAGTTTTTACTATTCCACATCTTAAATTCTTAGATTACATAAGAGTTAAAAAGCCTTTATAGTGCTAATCAATATGAATGAATTTGGTTCCCTCATAAAGAACTTCCTATTGTTTTCCAAATTCACTTGGCTTTTTTTTTTTTTAAACCCTTACCTTCCACCTTAGAATCAATACTAAGTATTGGTTCCAAGGCAGAAGAATGGTAAGGTCTAGGCAATGGGGGTTAAGTGACTTGCCCAAGGTCACACAGCTGGGAAGTGGCTGAGGTCAGATTTTAACCTGGGACCTCCCATTGCTAGGCTTGGCTCTCAACCCACTGAGCCGCCCAGCTACCCCCTCATATAGACATTGGAAGGCTGGATGGTCCTTATTATTATATAAGTTCTCTGTAAGCCTGAGCCCTACATGTGTTAACAATTAAATCTGCTCAGAAGGTGGTATATGTTCCTATTAATTGGTATTTTGCAAGCAGAGGCTAGATAGTGACCACTTGTCCAGCAGTTTCCTTTTAGGTATGAGTTGGATTAGGTGAGGTGGCTACTGAAAAGTGATCTCCAAATGTTGACTTCTATGATTCTGTCATAGGAAGACAGCAAAGAAAGTTTGAACTGCAAAACTGAAATCTTTGTGCATGACCCCAAGTCCCACCCCCAAATTTAAGAGGCACTTTCTACAAGGTGATGTGCCGTGGGAGTCTGGGTACCACGAGGTGGGATCAGCACCATTGAATGACTGAATCAAAGAGTAGTCATTAATGCATCAATGTCATTGTTAAGGAAATATGCCAGTGGAGTGTCCCAGAGAATTGTCCTTGGCCTAGGCAGATCTATTGAACTGCAAATGGAATTCTGGGCCTGGAGTCAGAAAGACCCCAGTACAAATTTAGCATGACAAATTTATTAGTGGTATGACCCCAGGCAAGTTAATCTCTACCTCAGTTTCCTTACCTGTAAAATGGGGATCATAATAATTTCCACGAGAGTTAACTGCTTTTATAAATCCAAACCTATTTCATAGGATTGTTATCAAGATCAAATGAGATATTTGTAAAGTGCTTATTAGCACTGTGCCTGGATATACTAGACAATAAATGCTTTTTTCTTTCTTCTTCTCCCTATGCCATTTACACTATTTTCTTCAGTAACTTGAGAAAAGGCATGAAAGGCATTATCAAATTTGCAGATGATTCCAAGGTATCCAAAGGGTAATTAACATTCAATCATAGAATCAGGATCTCCAAGGATCTTGACAGTTGGGGACCTAAGAGTAAATATAAAGTCCTATACTCAGTTTCAAAAATTCAAATTTGGAAGTGCAGAATTAGGAAAAGTGATAAACAACTGTTTTTATGAAAAAGATCTGGGGGTTTTGATGGCCCTCTCTCAAAAGAATCAGCAGTCCACTTGGGAAGGATGTAGGTTTGAGGGATAAGGCTTACATATGCCACTATGCTTACTACAGACATACTATGGTATTGAAAGATGCTATTTAAAAAAAGCATTCTTGATACAGTATAACTGAACACCAAATTAATGTTTCTAAATCTACTATACAGTTATTTAGCCATTTGACCTTTTGTAATCGAATTCTTGTCAAACTAAATTGCCCTCTTTAATATAATTTAGTCTGGGTAGGTTTTTGCAGAAATGATTAATAACATGGTAGAAGGTATGATTATAGAGTGAAAAAACCCTGAGTTAGAAGTCAGAAAAATATTACTTCTACTTGCTCCCGCATGATTATAAGTATTGCAAAATCTGAAAACAGACTGAAAGAATTTCCAGAACTTTGGCCTGAAAAGGTGAAAGCCAAAGGGGGAGGTATAAAACTTACAAAGTCATAAAAGTTGTAGCTAAGTTGTAGCAACCCACTTTTATATGTTGCCAGTGCTTTACATGACCTTCACTTTTTAGACAACTTGGAAAGGTTCTATAAACTCAGATTTTGGAATTCTTTCAGTTTTCTCTCAAAATGCTTCAGTGATCTGCCTTTGGCTCTGTGCTGTTGGACATTTTTATCAAAGACTTGGATTAAAACATAAAAGGCATTGCTGGTGATAAAAAGCTGGGAAGGATTGTTAATGCATCTGATACCAAAGAGTTTAGAAAATGTTAAACTTTAAAGCTCAAAATGTACAAAGACTTCTGGGACACCCTGTATCACATTTATCCGTATTAAATCCCAAGTCTTACAACTGAGATTTTTTTTTTAATTAACTGCACAAGTACAAGATGTGGAAGGGAGGAGGCCTGGCCAAGACAATGTGAGCAAAACCTAAGGTGTTCAAAAGGTTGTAAATTCACTGTCATCAATATTACATGGAAACTTCCCAAGGCTATAGTGAAACACATGGTGTCCAGAATGAGGAAAGCAATACCCATATCCTCTGCTTTGGTCAGGCCACTTCCCAAAACATTATATTTAGTTTTGGGTGCCCTCATTTTAGGATAATGGGGGAAATGGGGAACATGAGGATTGATTGAAGGAACCACAGATAATTAGCACAGAGAAAAGAAGATAACTATCTCCAAGTATTTGAAGGGTTATATGAAAGGATAAGATTTGCTCTTGGTACTATGAGCACAATTAAAAGCAATGGAGGAAGTTACAGAGACATGTAAAGAAAGCTTCCTAATGATTAGTTATCTAAAATTTAAATGAGATATTTTGGGTGATAAAGGCTTCCCCTCAAAGGGGCCTTCAAATAAAGGTTAGATGAACTTGGGCATATTTTAAAGGACATTTAGGCGTAGTTTAACTAGATGCCCTCAAGTTGTTTTTTTCCCCTCTAAAACCCTTCTGACTTAAAATCAATAGTGTGTATAGGTTCCAAGGCAGAAGAGTGATGGCAATGATGGTTAAGTGACTTTTCCAGGGCCACACAGCTAGGAAATATCTGAGGTCAAATTTGAACCCAGAACCACCTCTCTCTAGGCTTGGCTCAATCCACTGAGCCACCTAGCTGCCCCTTGAAGTCTTTTTTAATCCTGAGATCCTATAGTAGTAAAAAAAAAAAAAAAAAGGCCAATACACTAGGAGAGGCTTGGGGCCCGAAATAAGGGATGGGGTAATCTCATCCTTTGTCATAGTCAGACTTTACAATTGCTATGTTCAATTCTGGGTGTGTGTTTGTTTTTAGGAAAGATATTGACAAACTTAAGGGTTTCTTGAGCAGAATTTAGATAGTAAATTGACTGAAAAGTACATCATATCGAAGGTTAGTTGAAGGAACCAGAGTGGGGAAAGATCTTAGAAATCATCTAGTTCAATCCCCCTACCTTGAACATGAGAAAACTGAGGCCCAAAGAAGAGAAAGGACTTGCCCCAAATCACATATTTAAATTCATTCATCCAAAAGTCGAACATTTCTCACCTGGTCGAAACATTATGACACCCAGGATATGTGTTAACATTTCACAAAAACATGTTCGGAGACATAGTTTCGTGTTCTCATATGGCATAGTTACTCAAATTTGCCATAAAATGACTGGTTGAACAAACTGGGAATATTTAGCTGACAACAGGGAAAACTTGGGTGGGACATAATAGCTGTTTTCAAGAATTTGAAGGGCCATCATATGAAAGAGCAACTAGCTATATTTGCTTTGCTTAGGTCTGAGAGGTTAGAGCATGAAGCAAAGCAAGGAAGTAAATTGAAAAATGGATTTGGCTAAATATTAGGAAATACCTTATAATCATTACAGGTAACCCTTTCACATCACAGGGGCTGGAGGTAAAGTACTCTCTACAATCTGGAAAATCCGTGTAAAAGTTTTTGGACTTCCCTTCATACTAGAGAAGTCTGAATTTTTTTTTCTTTTATGGGGTGTTTGTAGTAAAAAGAGATTTGTATATTTATGGTATTAAAAGTTAAAATATATTTATATTATATGATACTATATATTTTATGCATTTCTGAGTTTGAAGTTTTTCTGTATTGTTTGCTGGCCTTTGTGTGTCGCCCGTGGCTTCCACAAAAATCCCCACAATTTTCTATTTAATTTCTTATGCCAATCCTTGATATAGCAAAACAGAGATAGGGAAAGTTGTGACATGGAAGAGATATCTGTAGAGCTCTTGCACAATGGAACTGACAATCTTAGGGGTGATATTGAGCTCTTTGTAATTTTGGATTTCAAGTATAGAATGAATAACTACAGTAGGGCTCCTGTATCTGTGGGAGATATGTTCAAAAATCTACCTTGAATGGCTGAAACCAAGGATATAAGCAAATACTTGTTGACCCCATATATAACATGGTTTTCTTAAACATACATATGTATAATAAAGCTTAATTGATAAACACAGATACTGCCAACATTAAATATAGTAATAATAAAGTACATTGTACATTATTATACAATACTGTACTTTCTTGGGGTATATGGGTGTTCAAAGACTAGCATCTCCAGTGTGAGGGCTCGCTGAGCCCTTTTCAGGACTTCTCGGCCACTGTTGGTGTCCTCCTGGCACTCGATTCTCACTTGTGTTTCCAAGAATCTGTAGTAGACATGAGTCTACATTTTTGGAAAATCATCTCATGTGAAGACTTCCCCCAGTGGAATGGGTAGATGAGAACAATTTGTTCCAATATCCATGAAGGCTACTAAAAACAGGCACTATGTGAGCACTTAGAGTCTGATCAGACATCAAAGATGCCAAGGTTAACCATTGTATCCTGGGCCATTATCAGCCACCCTCGATTTATCTTGCCACTAGACTTTGATAACTCTGGGAGAGAGAGTGAGGCTGATAACTTGATGTAATTCTGCCTCACTTAAATCCAATTCATGTACAAATCATTGGTCCCCTTTGAAGATGAAAGATACAACTCTCTGTCTCTTGTCATCATACTGGTGGACTTCACCATGTTACAGCCTGTACTTGCTTGATGAACAATTTGAAACTTATAAACTGTTTAGAATTTTACAAGTTAAAGTCACTGGTAACTAAATCAGCAGATACCATATCAGCAGATATGGGTGCCCTACTTGTACTTGATAGGGACAGTATGAGGCAGCTAGGTGGCTCAGTGGATAGTACTGAGGCTGAAGTCAGGAAAACCTGTTCTAGAAACAAAGGCCAAGTATGAATATCTCAGCCCATACCTACTACCATCACCACCACCCAAGAAAGAAAACTACGACTTTTCTTGAGTGACACCATGCTAGACTTACATGGAACCAGAATGGGATAAATATAGTTACATAATCACATTACTGGAAGGAACTTAGAGATTTTTGATTCCAAACAACTCATTTTACAAAATAGGAAACAGAGACTCATGAAGGGTTAGGGATTTGCTAAAGGTCATACAAACCTGTACCAGATGAAGTATACATATTTTTTAAATTCCCCAAATGACATATATCTCTAGATGAAACAAGCACTTCCAGCTTTCCCTTAAAGGGGTTGACTTTTTCCTTGCTTAAAACAGCAGGCATCCCCTCCTCCCCAAGTCATTTAATATGCTCCTATTTTTCTAAGAACATTGTGTTCTAGTAACCTGGCATCTGATATCAATTGGAGCTGCCCTTCCCAATGATGAGATGTAAACCTTTGTGACTATATGGACAGCAAGCTGCTTCCTGACCCACATTAGCTGTTTTGAAAATTGCCGAGTATGAGTGAGATGTATTCTGTATGCTACATGAAAACACTCTAGACCAACCACCCTGATTCCAGGTTGACCCGTCTTTGTGATAAAGAGTCCATCCCCACCACTACCCTATCATTACCTATCACTGACCACCACTGTAAGGCAGGCAAATCTGAGAGCCTCAGGATTAGCTGTGTTCCTTGGCCCTAACTCTACTTCCTGCTTAATCTGTGCAGCTATCAGCGAACAAATTTTTGAGACCCAGCAACTGTCTCTGCATGTACTGGAGCCCCCAACTCCTCAAGCAACTTTGACTATTGAAGACCCAGAAAAGAAAGTTCTCAGTGTCCTTGGAGATATCAAATTGTTCAACATTGGAAATGGGTATTATCAACGGAAATAATACCAAAGCTGCATTACCATGTGTTTTGTTGTTGCACCCTAAGAACCACTAGCCTTTCCATCAGACATGTAGTTGAAACCTTCTAGTGTTGCCTTCTATTAGAATGTGAGCACCTTGAGAACAGGGGGCATCTTGCTTTTCTATTGATTTTCCCAGCTCTTAGCACAATGTTTTGCATATTGTAATAGTTAAAATTTTGGTTTGATAAATATAAGAATTTAAAAAAATATTATTGTGGTCACCATTTATAAAATTAACTCTTAAGGCATGAGGCTGTTAGCAGCTTTAGTAGCTTTATTACAGCAGGGTAGAGATAGTAAAGAGGCAAGTGTAGGAAGGTGATAGGGGAATTGTCTAGCCTACCACTCAAGTCTGTTCTGAAGAAATCTAGCTTGCTCCCCAACAAAGTTCCAGTCTCTGGCCAGAGGAGTGGGAGAGTCTGAGCCTCCAAAGCAGAAGTCCTCCAATGCAGAAAATCCTTCAACACAGAAAGTCCTCTAACACAGAGACACCAACACGAAGGTCCTCCCTCAGCAAGAGCCACCACCATAGCAGAAGCAGAAGTAGTGCCCCAGAATGCTCTCAGCTGTCTTTTATAAGCAGTTTTCTCCATATCACTTCCTGTCTCTCTGGTTCCTCCTTCCTTTCACTGTGGGTTCTCTATCACATCTCAGGAACCAAAGTCTCTCAATTTGCCTAGCACTGCCCAGGTATCATTGTCTGTGGTATATTTCCTGTCCTTTGGCCCCCTCTTTAAAAAGTTTGCTCATCACTGATCTAGTCCAATCCCTCATTTTATAGGATTCCAGTTTTATCTCTATTTCCAAGGTTAAACACCTTTTTTTTTTTTTTTTTTTGCCTTGGGCAAATCAATGTGGGTCTCAGTTTCTTTTTCCATAAAACTAGAGGATTGAACTAGAAAATCTCAAAAGTTCCTTCTAGCTCTAAACCACATGAACCTCTGGAACTAAAACCTAGGGAGGTGAAACAATTTACAAAACCAGAGTTGCTCTATATAAATTATGATGTGTGAGCCTTCTCTGGTGGTTGGCAGAACAGGAAAGTTGTTAGATTGCTAAGTAATTTATGATTGGATCCAAAGACTAGAATTCATATTAGAGAAAGGGTATAGGGAAGGGAGCTAGTCTTTTAGACTAGGAAGGAACCCTAGGATCATCCTCTCTTTGGATCATTAAAGAGTAAGTATGGTGTAGAGTCCTGGTCTTGGAGCCAAATTTGGCTTTGTGTTCTGATTCTGCCATCTACCAACTGTGAGATTTGGGGAAACTCACCCACTTCATCGCACATATTTCTTCATTTGTAAAATTGAGGCAATGATACCTTTACTTAACTCAAAAAATTATTGTAAGCTAATATTCCATGGCCTTAATGACCTAGGTGAGCTTCCAATGTGTTGGAAATAGCTGGGATTTAGGTCTTAAAAACAAAATGCAAAACAAATAGATAATAAGGGGTCTAGTCTCTGTCCTAGTGTAGTCTGTATTATCTTTCACTGATAGTGTTTTATTTGTGAAACAAAAGTATTATTCAGTTCATTAAATATTCAGAAAAAGGACTTTACAACTCACCTATTCCAACCTTTCCCTAAAAAATAATCCTTTGTGCAATATTCTTGACAGTCATCCATCCTTTGTTTGACAAACTCCAATCACAAAGAACTAATTTTCTTCTAAGGTGGCACATTTCATTTTTGAACAGTTAAATACAGTGGATTTAAAACTGGCTCTCTAATTTCTACCCACTGCTCTTATTTCTGCCAAATGGAACAAGTTTAATCTCTATTAGGAATATATTTTTTGCAAACACCTTCTATTGCTTTCTTCCCTAATCTATTCCTAAAACCTCAATGTAACCCCACTCTGATCCAGGCCTGATGTACTCAGCAAAATATTTTGTGCCCCTTAAGTTATTCAGACCCTATTCCTGTTAAAAAAAAATCTAAATTAGCTGCCTTTCCCCACCCTTGCCCCGCAGTACAGGTAATCTTGGGGGCGGGACAGCTAAGTGAGATGTGAAAGAGAACAACAGCCAGAGACATAGTAAACTTGCAGAAGCTGTTCTGATCTGCCATCTGCTGATTTTTATTTTTATACCTTTTTCTTAGGATTACATACATGTTGGCAAGAATTCCATTCCCACCATATATCTTTTCTTGGAGACAATGTATTAAGTCATACTTTTCATTTTCCAGTAACTTTTTATATTTTTCAAGGTGTGTTTGACATATCTCTTGGGCTACAGTGGTGGGAAAGTACAGGAGACAATTTCTCCATATATCATTCATTGTTCTTTTGTGTTAATGTACTGTACCGAATCAGGGACCAGGGAGGGGGGAAACTTGGCCTGTTTCTGCAGGCACCTGTGTATGGGAACCTAAATTAGGGTTTTAAAACCTTTAACATTAACTCACTATTTGCTGGTTTGCTATGAAGTGACTTCTAGGGGAATTTCTGTACTATTGCATGTAAAGGTAGGAATTTCCTAGGAGTTTTTAGGGGGCCTGTAAGGGCTCTAATAATAGCCTATAATATTCCTCTATGTGTTCCTGGGGCTGAATAGAGATATTGATCATAATAATTCCTATTATGAGGGGTGTTAGTAAGAGAAGAGTCACACAGGGGAAACTGAGTGAAAAATCCGTCCTTCTTTGACCTGCTTTGCAGAATCTCAGGGTTCATGTGTGGCTTTGCCATTTGTCATGAACTTGACAGCTCTCGGCACAAATTTACTTAAACATTTTTTGACAACCTGATTTAGAGCTGTAAAACACCTTAGAAATCAATTATTCTAATCTCTGTATTTAACACATATGAAAGCTAAAGCTGAGAAAGTCAACACTTGTCCAAGGTCACCCAAGTGACCAATGGCAAATTTGGATTTTAAGCCAAGGTCCTCTGATTCTAAAGCCTGTTCTGTTTCCATTATGTTTTTCATGATTTCTGTTCAGTATTTTTAAAAGAATGAATTATCTGATTTAATGAAATTGGAATTTGGTTGGGGCAGAGGAGGTAAGTAACTTAGGGGCACTGAACACTATATGAAATAGGGAAAACTTAGATGGGAGCACATTGAGAAGCTAAGGGAAATGTAGGGCGAGATACTAAGAATTGAACAAGACCATATATAAAGAAATGTTATGGGGGCAGTTAGTTGACTCAGGGGATAGAGTGCTAGGCCTAGTCAGTAGGACCTGGTTCAAATATGACCTCAGACACTTCCTAGCTGTGTGATTCTGGGCAAGTCATTTAACCCCATTTACCTAACCCTTACCACCTTTTTGCCTTGGAACTGATACTAAGTATTGACTCTAAAACAGTTGGTAAGAGTTTAAAGAAAACAACCCATGCTACAATTAGTGATTCACAAATGCCAACCTATGTCTTCTCTTTTTGGCCAAGATATTCCCTAATCCATGTTCCCTTAGTTCAAAGGAAACAGTGTTGCATAAGTTTATTATGCAATTAAAGCAAAGAACAAAATAAAACCCCAAACCAAATGTTTTGTATTAGAAAAGTACAGTAATGTTTTCTCTTTTAACCCTCTTGACCCTGTCTGGGGGTTTTACAAGTCTTCTGCTTCTTTTAGATTCCCTCCTGGTTGCCATTCTTGGACCTATAAGAGACGGGAAGTAGCAGGGTAGAGGCATGTATGAGAATTGTATTAGGGCAGTTTTGGGGATGGGATGAGATAGATTTAATTAGGCCAGTAACAAGATGTTACACTGTTGGTTGAAGGCCAACAGTTAACTCTGACCAGGCCAGAGCCTGATCTGAGATCAACACACAGACCACTCAGTAACTAGGAAAATACTTATTTTAATAGGGAAAGGTTGAAAGGGAAATAAGATAACCCTGATGTTAATTTCCACTACCTGAAGTCCCCAGGATCTAAATGTCTTTTCACAGAGAGTCTTCAAAGAGTTGTTAAACTACTCTAATCCCTCTTCTCTCTCATCCAAAAATCCCAGTCCCTGCTTTAGCTAACCTACACTAAATCCCCCTTAGTTAGTATTAGAGGTAATATAGTCTGTGACAAACTTGGCAGGGCCCAGGAAAGGTCCTAGATCCAAAAAGGACCCAGACCTCATCTTATAATTAGTGCAGATAGATGGTTCAGGATCACCAGATTCTTCTCCAAGGGATAATAACAAAATAGCAGGCAGGACAGGAAATCAGGATAGGATCAGCCACTTAAGGACAAGCAGCCACTCTTCCCAGATACCTCCAGAGAGAGACCGCCAACCTCCTCAGTACCAGTTTAACCCCTCCTTCAACATTCCAAAATCTTTCCCTCTGCATATGTCCCCTGCAGACCATCCTCTCTTGCTATAACCCTCTCTTCCTTATAACAGAAGGGAGATTAGAGTTTTCTATCCATTTCAGGAAATTTTGTGCCTCTGAAGATGTCCACTGGCAAATTAATTCTTTCAGATACTCGGGCTCACTTTTGAGAATGAACATAGAAGAAAAGCACCAAGAAAAGAGAAGAAACTGGAGAAAAGTCATGCTTTTACAGGGCACAGAAAGGGAAGGGGGAAGTGGTTAAGGTAGACTACTTGTTGCAAATTTTGCTAAGGCCTGTCGTTGTACTTTAGAAAAAGGGAAGGATAGAAGTAGCTACGTGGCTCAGTGGATTGCTTCTAAGATGGAAAGTAGGGTTAAAAAAAAAAAGAGTACATTCTTCTTTCTCTTCTAATCTACAGTCTCTTTTCCAGTACCCAGACTAGCAGTAGGACTATATAGTTCAGCTACAATATAAATTAAAAGTATACCTCAATGCAATGGCCTAGGAAACAGACCATTATTAATAACATTGTTTCTATGTGAAAATGCATTCCAAATAATAGATACACAAATAGATATTTGGAACACAACCCATTCACAAGTTGATGATTAGATGCCTAAATGATCAAAATGGACAATATTAACTACAGAAGTTCTGAGAAGGAAGAGCAAAGAGTCAGGGCCGGAATAAAATGGAAAAATTTAGGAGAGGTATGAACCTGATGGAGGACCTTTCCACACAATTGTTATATGTCCAAGATCCATTGTAAACTCTCTAATGCTATTTGAATTCTAAAGGAATTTTCTCCAGTGTGAATTCTGTGGTTTTGACTGAGTAACATCCAAATTCTATTTGAAGCTTTGCCACCTTTTTTTACATTCATACTTTTTTTTTCAATGAATTCTTTGGTGTTCATGAACTTATGACCTATAACTAAAGGTTTTCCCACATTTCATTAGATTCAAAGGAATCCTTTAATGAATGAATGGTCATATGTTTAGTAATGGTTGCAACCTGACAAAAAGTTTTCTCACATTTATTACATACATATGGCCTCTCGCCAGTATGTATTCTCTGATGCTGAATAAAGTTAGAGCTCTGGCTGAAGGCTTTCCCACATTCATTATATTCACAAGGTTTCTCTTTAGTATGAATCCTCTTGTGCTCAATAATGGATGATTTATGATTAGAAGACTTCCCACACTCTTTATATTCATATAGTTTCTCTCCAGAATGAATTCTTTGATGTTCACTGAAGTGTGATTTATGATTAAAGGCTTTCCCACATTCATTACATTCATAGGGACCCTCTGCAGTATGAACTCTCTTATGCTGGGAAAGTTGTGAATTCTGACTAACTCTAAGCTTTTCCATATTCCTTGCATTCATAAGGCTTTTCTCCTGTGTGTATTCTCATGTGCTTAGTAATGGTTGAAAGTGAACTAAAGGCTTTCCCACATTCATTATATGAATATGGTCTTTCTCTAGTATGAATTCCCTGATGCTGAATAAGGTCTAAACTCTGGCTAAAGGCTTTCCCACAATCATTAAATGCATATGACTTTTGTCCAGTATAACTTCTTGGATGTTGAATAAGATTTGAATTTTGGTTGAAGGTTTTTCCACATTTGTTACATTCATAAGGTTTCTCTCCAGTATGAATTCTCTGATGCTAAATTAGGTTTGTACTCTGATTGAAGGCTTTTCCACATTCATTACATTCATATAGATCTTCTCTAATATGTGACTTTAGGTATTGATTGAATTGTGAAGTCTGACTGAAGGTTCTTCCACACTATTCACATCCATGATGTTTTCCTCTATCATGAATTATTTGATGTCTAACTAGGAATGAATTATATTTGAAGTTTTTGCCACATGCATCACATTTGTGGAGTTTCCTTCCTATAAGATCTTTCTGATGTGGATCAAGGTCTGAGTTCAGCTTGAAATTTCTTTCCCATTTATTACACTCCTGGACTTGTTTTTCAATTTGGATTTTCTCATGAGTGAGGATCACCTGCCTAAAACATCTCTTCTGGGGATGAGATTTCCTCAATGTTTGATTCTCAAAGTTTTCTTTCTGTCTCCCTAATTCTCATATTTACAGGTTTCTCCACTCTTTTGTATTTGTATGTGATCCTACTTCTTCAGAAACTTTTTGCTTTGGAGTCACTTGTTTATTATTATGTCTTTCCTGGGAATGTGAAACAAATAAAATATATATATAAAATCTTTTTTTGATGTAAGAATTTAAATTTAGGTTTTTATGCTAATATGAAAGTTCTAAAGTAATATTGTGGTCGTCGATTTAAAAATATTATGGCTTAAGTCAAAATGACTTTTAACAGCTTAATTTACAAAGAGGTGGAAAGAGTGAAAGTGGAAAAAAACGTAAGAAGGTAGAGAATTGCCTAGCCTACCACCCTAAATGCTGCTCCGGTGTCTGGCTCAGCCCTGACAGGGCTTAATAATCTTCAGTCAGAGGACCTGGTGGTGTCTTCAGCAAGGATTCCACCAAGGCTGCCTCTTCCAGGAAAGGAAAGCCACCTACTTACCCAGCAAGCTAATGCAGGATACAGGGAAAGAGTCTCCTCCTTCAGTCCAGCTCACCAATGCAGAGTGTCCAAAGACAAACTCCAAAGGAGAAGTTCAAAGGAGAAGTCTCAAGGAGAAGTCCCTTGGACAGGAAGTTCAGGACTTTTTATAATCCTTTTCCCATGCCCCTTCCTGTCCCCCCCTTTATGGGAACTAATCGCAGTTTTTCAATTTGCCTAGCACTGCCCAGGGGCAGGACAGTAGCCTCTGGAGTTGTCACCCACTCTAGCAATTACTTAGTGTCAGGTAAGAGTACTTTAAGTTTTTAATTTGGTTAGCTAAAAATAGGCAAGGGGAGAGTTAATCCTATCTTCACAGTGATAAGATAAAGGAAAAATCTAGAACAGAATTTAATTTATCCAACTAAACTAAGGGCTCTCCTATGACTAGATCTGAGTATTCACTGTTTCATACAACTAATACAACTACCCTACTAAAAAACTGGAAAATTAGTCCTTCTTTCAGTCACTTTAAGTGCTTATTATTATCCTGCAGGATTGCTTTCTGTCTAAATTTCTCCTTTTTCCCATGTTGTTCACGTGACGTCATCTGGAGGCCAAATACCAGTGAGTGAGTTGGGATAAACAGGCCACCAGAAGTTAAGAACCAACTAGACAGGAAACAATGCACAGGCACTACCCACCTAGGTGGTCCAGGCAAATTAAGAGACTATGATTGGTTCTTGAAATATGACGTGTGACAGTTAGTGGGTGGAGAAAAGAGCTTATAAACTGGGCCCAGGAGGAAGTTTAGGTCTTTGGAGCATATGTGGAGGAACAGAGTGGACCCTTGCTGGGTTGTAGCTAGTGTTATAAGTAAAGTTATATGTGTGTGCCAAGGGCAAAGGCATGGGAAAGCAAAGTAAAGAATTCTAGAATTCTGTTGGGAAGAGTCAGTTAGAATGGGAATTCATTCTCTCTTTCCCTGGTGAGGACTGGATACCTTCCTTTGCTAGCCGTAGTATATCTGGCCTTCTCCATCCTACCTGCTTCCCTGTTACCTGATTGAACCATTTGTTGAGATTCCTGTGTGATCCTGTACAGCTGAGCCATCTGTCTGTGAAAATCTGGTTGGGATCCTTTTGGATTCAAAACCACTTCTTGGGCCCTGTCCTGTCTAGTTGCTTAACTACCTCCATTACCACCAAAAGGGGGTTTGTTTTGGTTTGGTGTAGGATATTTATATTAGGGTTTGGGTCTCTAGATAGATAGGTGAGTTCAGTGTAGGGAAAAATCCACAAAGACTCTTGGCAACAGGACATTTCGATCTTGTGAGGTTTAGACAGAAACCTATAATTTAAGTTGTCCAATTACCTTTTACCTTTCCCTTGTTAAATTAAACACCTTTTATATATCATCTAAATAGGTGTTTGTGTGACATCTCAGAGTCTGGCTCTGCCAGCACTATGCTTGGGTGGTCTTCCCACAACCTAGGTTAATCTTCTGATACTGGCCTAAAAAACATCCTATCTCATCCCCAAAACCCAACTTAGTATTTCACTAAAGGCCCATAAATGGTGCCAATAGATTAGAAAGGTTAAGTACCTCTCTCCTGTTTTTTTCCTCTCTTTACTACAACTACTACTACATTTGATTTAATAATTTTATTAAGATGCAAACAACCTCATAATTTTAAATATTACACTTTCAGTTGCTGACATTGACTATAATCAATTCACATAACTAAAATTTAACACTGAGGTTATCTGCATGCTCATTCATGCAACAATCATTTAACAAGTGCCTACTGTATATAGAGTACTGTTCTAGGATACAGAGAGATTCAATATTTAAGCTAGTTGGCAGATAAAGACATATGCAGATACATATAACATGTAATAATCTATATTAAGTACATGGTAAGATGAAAAATGATCTTTGAGGTATGAGGCAAAAGATCATTACTGGGAATCAGGGCAGTACTAATGAAAATTTTTATTTGAAATCTCAGACACATCTAGTTATGTGACTCTGGATAAGCCTTGGTTTCTTCATCTGTAAAAGGAGCTAGAGAAGGAATGGTAAACCACTCCAGTAGCTTTGCAAAGAAAGTCCAAAAAGGGATTACAAAGAGTCAGATAGGATTGAAATGACTAAGCAACAACAATTATGATAATGAGGGGGCAGTGTCTGAACTATGATTTCATTGGTAGAAGGTACTCTTGGTAATGAAACTTCCTCTACTTCCAACTCACAGCTGCCAGGAGATTATATATCTATTGTCAGAAGGAAAATCATCAACAGATCAGTCACAGAGTGATGAATTCTAGGGGTCATAGTAATTTCCAAAGTCTATAAAACTTCATTTATTTATTTGTTTGTTTCTTTGTTTATTTAAGTTCTTAATTATCACACAAAACATATTTCCATATTATTTATTTTTGCAAGTGAATAATCTAAAAAAACCAAAGCCCCAAAATATTTACCCAAATAAACAAACGATAAATCTAATGTTTTCATCTGCATTTCTACTCCAATAGTTCTTTGTCTGGAGGTGGATAGCATTCTTTCTCATAAGTCCTCAGAATTGTCCTGGATCATTGTATTGCTGTTAGGAGCAAAGCCTGTCACATTTGATCATTCCACAATATTGTAGTTATTGGGTATAATGTTCTCCTGGTTCTGCTGATTTCACTTTGCATCAGTAGGTCTTTCCTACATTCATGTAGGTCTTTCCAGCTCTTTCTGAAATCATCCTATTCATCATTCCTTACAGCACAATAGTATTCCATCACCATAATATACAATAATTCGTTCAGCCATTCCCCAATTGAGGGACATCTGTTTAATTTCTAATTCTTTGACACTACAAAAAGAGCATCTATAAATATATTTTTTTAAACAAATGGGTCTTTTTCCATTTTTTTTTATCTCTTTGGAGTACAGAACCAGTAGTGGATCAAAAGGTATGTATACTTTTATAGTCCTTTGGGCATAATTCCAAATTGCTCTCCAGAATGGTTGGATCAGTTCACAATTCCATCACCAATGCATTAATGTCACCAACAATGCATTAGTGCTCCAATTTTGCCACATCCCCTACAACATTTATCATTTTTCCTTTACTGTCATATTGGCCAACCTGATCAGTGTGAGGTGGTACCTCAGAGTTGTTTTAATTTGCATTTTTCTAATCAAGAGGGATTTAGAACATTTTTACATGAGTATTTTAAAAATATTATTGATAGCTTTGATTTTTTATTTGAAAACTGCCTATTCATATTCTTTGACCACTTATCAATTGGAGAATAACTTGGATTCTTAGAAATTTGACTCAGTTCTTTATATATATTTAGGAAATGATACCTTTATCAGAGAAATTTGCTTTAAAAAATTTTCCCCAGTTTGTTATTTCCCTTCTAATCTTAGTTGCATTGGCTTTGTTTGTACAAAACTTTTTTAATTTAATATAATCAAAATTATTCATTTTACATTTTATAATGTTCTCTATCTCTGGTTTGGTCACAAATTCTTCCCTTCTTCATAGATCTGACAGGTAAACTATTCTGTTCTCCTAATTTACTTAAAATATCATTCTTTAGTTTAAATCATATACTCTTTATGATCTTTTCTTGGTAAAGGGTGTGATATACTGATCTAAACCTAATTTTTGCAATATTGTTTTCCAATTTTCTAGCAGTTTTTGTCAAATACTGAGTTCTTATCCCAAAAGCTGGAATCATTGAGTTTATCAAAACTAGAATGCTGAGGTCATTTACCCCATTGATCCACCTTTCTATTTCTTAGCCAGTATCAGATTGTTCTGATGATTATTACTGCTTTATAGTACAGTTAAGATCTGGTACTGCTAGGCCACCATCCTTCACATTTTTGTTTCATTAGTTACCCTGATATTCTTGACCTTTTGTTCTTCCAGATGAATTTTATTATTTCTCCTAGTTCTATAAAATAGTTTTTTGGTAGTTTGATTGGTATGGCACTGAATAAGTAAACTAAATTAGGTAGGATTGTCATTTTTATTATATTAGCTTGGCCTACCCATGAGCAATTAATGTTTTTCCAATTGTTTATATCTAATTTTATTAGTGTGAAAAAGTGTTCTGTAATTGTATTCATATAATTCCTGTGTTTGTCTTGACAAATAGATTCCCAAGTATTTTATGTTGTCTAGAGTGATTTTAAATGGAGTGTTTCTTACTAACTCTTGCTGCTGAGTTTTGCTGAAAATATGTAGAAATGCTGATGTGGGTTTATTTTGTACCCTGAAACTCTGCTTAAGTTATTATTTCAAGTAGTTTTTTAGTTGATTTTCTAGGATTCTCTAAGTATACCATCATATCATTTGCAAAGAATGATAGTTTAGTTTCCTTATCACCTACTTTAGGTCCTTCAATTTCTTTTTCTTTTCTGATTGCAAAAGCTAGCATTTCTAGTACAATATTAAATAATAGAGGTGATAATGGGCATCATTACTTCACTCTTCACATTACTGGGAAGGCTTCTAACTTATCTCCATTGCAGATGATATTTAAATACTACTTATCATTTTAAGGAAAGACCCTTTTATTCCTATACTTTCTAGTGTTTTCAATAGGAATGGGTTTTTTTTTTGTTAAAGGCTTTTTCTGCATCTATTGAAATAATCATGTGATTTGTTAGTTTGATTATTGATATGGTCAATTATGCTGATAGTATTCCCAATATTAAACCAGCCTTGCATTCCTGGTATAAATCCTACCTGATCAAACTGAAAAATCCTTGTGACATGCTGCTGAATCTCTTTGATAGTATTTAATTTAGGATTTTTGCATCAATGTTCATTAAGGAAATTGGTATAATTTTTTCCTTCTCTGTTTTTGGTCTTCCTGGTTTATGACACATGTTTGTGTCATAAAAAGAATTTGGTAGGATTCCTCCTTTGCTTATTTTGCCAAATGGTTTATATAGTATTGGGATTAATTGTTCTTTAAATGTTTGATAGAATTCACTTGTCCTAGCCCTTACCACTCTTCTGCCTTGGAACCAATATACAGTATTGATTCAAAGATGGAAGGTAAGGGTTATTTAAAAAAAAAAGTGGGGAGGGGGGCAGCTAGGTAGCTCAGTAGATTGAGAGCCAGGCCTAGAGATAGGAGGACCTAGGTCCAAACCTGGCCTCAGACACTTCCCAGCTGTGTATCCCTGGGCAAGTCACTTGACCCCCATTGTCTAGCCCTTACCACTCTTCTGCCTTAGAAACAATACACAGTATTGATTCCAAGATGGAAGATAAGGGTTATTAAAAAAAAAAAAAAGAATTCACTTGTGAATCCATCTGGCCCTGGAGATTTTTTCTTGGGGAGTTCATTGATGGCTTGCTTAATTTCTTTTTCTAAGATGGGATTATTTTAGTATTCTATTTCCTTTTTTTGTTAATCTAGGCAATTTATATTTTTGTAAATTCATCCATTTCACCTAGATTATCAGATTTATTGTCATATAATTGAGAAAAATAGCTCCTAATGATTTCTTTAATTTCCTTTTCATTTGAGGTAAAATCACCCTTTTCATTTTTGATACTAGCAATTTGGTTATCTTCTTTTTTTTTAAATCAAATTAACCAATTCTCTATTTTATTTGATTCCCCCCCCCAGAGAACCAGCTTCTAGTCTTATTTATTAGTTCAATAGTTCTTTTACTTTCAATTTTATTAATTTCTCCTTTGATTTTTATTTCTAATTTAGTCTTTAACTGGAGATTTCCATTTGTTCTTTCTTTATTTTTTTTAGTTTTATACCCAATTCATTGATCTGCTTTTTCTCTATTTTATTGATATAGGCATTCAGAGATAGAAACTTTCCCCTGGGTATTGCTTTGGCTGTATCCCATAAATTTTGATATGTTGTCTCCTCATTGTCATTCTCTTTGATGAAATCAGTAATTGTTTCTATGATTTGTACTTTGACCCATACCTTTTGAAGAATTAAATTATTTAGTTTCCAATTAATTTTTAATTTGCCTTTCTATGAACCCTTATTGATTATAATTTTTATTGCATTATTATCTGGAAAAGCTGCATTTATTATTTCTGCATTTCTACATTTGATTGTAAAGTTTTTATGTCTTAGCACATGATCAGTTTTTGTTTATGTACTATGGGCTGCTAAAAAAAGGTATATTCCTTTTTATCCCTTTTCAATTTTCTCCAGATATCTATTAAATCTAACTTTTCTAAAATTTCATCCACTTCCTTTACTTCTTTCTTATTTGCTTTTTGGTTAGGTTTATCTAGTTCTGATAGGGGAAAATTTAAGTTTTATGATTTGAATAGATAGATATAGAAATAATCTTCCTACAGTTCAGGTCTGACTGCATTACTCTCCTGTTCAGAAACATTCCATGGCTTCTTACTGCCCACTGATTAAAATAAAAATTCCTCAGCCTGACATTCAAAGTCTTCCACAATCTGGTTTTGACATATCTCTTCTACTTTATTTCCCACTAGTGTACTCTGTATACATGTTCTATTAAATAGTTATTATTTAATAAAGTAATTAATATTAATTATATTATTAGATACAATGATCATTATAGCTCATAGTAGTACCATGTTGAGAAAATTATTGGCCCGTAATATATTGAAAACCCCTCACTTATTAAATACTCTGGAATTTCATATAAAGGTCCTTTATATGAAAGCTGGCTAAGTTAAAAAAGAATACTTTATAATCTATAAAGCTGAATGTCCTAGGATTTAGAGGATTATGAAAGATGGAGAGAGGAAACTGAGAGGGTCAGTGATTAAGGCACTTTTCATCATAGATCATGGCTAAAAGTCTCCCACATACCTTCTCCTTTATTTGTATTCTGACTCACATTCAATCCTTCTTTTCTACTCCTATGACCACCATTCTATTTCAGGTCCTCATTACTTCTTACATAATTAAAATAGATTCTTAAAAGGTCTTTCTGATTCTACTTTACCTGAAAACCCATTCTGCATATAACTGGTGAAATTCTCTTCCGACTATACAATTTACATCATATTTATTTGTATATGTTTCTTGTCCCTTGGACTAAATGGCAAATTTCTGGCATGTTGTGGCATCTTTGTGCCAGTGCCAAGCATAGTACATAGAAGGCACTTAATAAATGTCTAATTAAATTGGGGCACATGGAGAAACCTTTCAGGTCATTTCCTGGCTGATTCACATTGGAGATTATATCCTACATCATATAAAGGAAAAAGTAGGAGAGGCCAGGCTCACTCAGAAGAGGGAAGCAGGAAAGATGATGAGTAGGTGATAACTTAAGCACTGGCCTCCTTAATCATGTACTTTCTCCTTTAAGTTGTCCATAGATTAAAAAAAGCAAAGCCCTATATGGAAAATACTAATTAAAAATAAGTCAATAAATTCCTTGGAATCCTACCATATTTTAAAGCCTAAGAAGAACTATGATTAGTTTGGGATATTCATGATGCGATCTAGAATCGATCACTGAATGACGTGTTAAAAATAATTTTGGATCATTGTATTGCTGAGAATAGTTGTTCATAGTTATTCATTGTAAAGTATTCTTGTCACTGTGTACAATGTTCTCCTGGCTCTGCTTATTTCGCTCAGTTTCAGTTTGTGTAAGTCTTTCTAGGTTTTTCTGGGCTTCTAGAGGAACACTTTAGAGGCTACATAGTTACTATTACTTGGGAAAAGGCCAGGAGACCCCAAATGAAATAAACTGGATCACTGGGAAGAACAACAGGGACAGAAAGTCCTTACCCAGGGATACCATGTTGCCATAATTCTCCAATATCACATTCCTGTAGTGGGCTTTCTGAATGGGGTCCAACTTGGTTACCCACAGAAGTATACAGCCACACATCCTCAAATGTTACTGATGCCTAAAATTCAAAAGGAATTTATCCATGCCAACTGTATGGTCTGGATAATTCACCTGCTTGTCCCTTGGAGGACAGAAACCTCAAAAACATAAAACAATTAGAAGATGTAAGTGTGTCAGTGCATATGTGCATGAATTTGAGAGAGAAAGTAGGTCCTTAATTCCAAGTAACTTGCTGGACAGTGGATCTCTCATCTAGATGTCCCAACTCTAACTCTTTTTTTCCACAAGATAAGTTTCTGGAAATAAAATAATTTAGATCACTTTCCTCATCAGTTCCTATATATGGAACTTCAATACTAAAGAAAGAAAAGAAGGAGAGGAAAGAATTAGTTTTAGACTCTAAATTCCTTCCAGTTCCTGAAAATGACAATCTTTTTCTACTCATTCTTCTCAAAAATGAGCATAGAGTTTAGAAAGACCAGGAAATAGAAGTATGGCCAAAGGTGGAAAGATATCACTCATTTCTAAATATAAATTTTGAAAAGAGAAAGCTGTCATAAAAAGAAATTTGGGGTCACAAATTTAGAAGCTTGAGGGTGAACAGGTTGTGGTTGAGTAAAGAGCAATGAACTTGGGAGTCAGAAGATTTGATTTTGAGTCCTGACTCTGCCACTTACCTCTCATAGGTTAACATAGGACTTAAAATAGAAATAGACCTCAAAGATCATTTAGCCCAAACTTCATATTTTACAGATTATGAGCCTAAGAGGATCACAGAAAGATAGTAATGTTCAGTGTCACAGAGGAAGTAAGCAAACATTTCACACCCAGGTTTTTATGGAGAATCTAATACTTCTGGGCAAATAATTTCATTTTCCCAAGTCTCAATTTCCTAATTTGTATAATGAAGATGATGATGCTGGCAAAGCTATCCTAATCCAATGAGATCATACATATGTGGCACTTTACCAAGCACTACATTAATGCCAGGTATTGTCAAAAGCAAATTTCTCTCCTTACCCCCCTAACCACTTTGTGGCAACTAATATAGAATGAAGAGGGGAGTCCTAAATCTATATTTCTCTCAGTTTTCCAAGTATGGTCACAGCTGGTGACAACTCCAGGATGCCATCTAACAAATTCCAAAGCCAACCTTCTTTAGCAAACATGATATGTTAGAAAGGAAATAACTAGATAGCAGGCTCTGTATTTAGATAAAGACCCAAGAGCTTCAGACACTAGCTGTGTGACCCTGGGCAAGTCACTTAATCTCTTGGTCTCAATTTCCTCATCAGTAAAATAGGGATAATAATAGCACTACTACATAGAATCAAATTCTATGACATCAGTAAAGGCTTTGCAAATCTTAGAGTGTTATATAAATGCTATTATTGTTGGGGGGGATTTTGGTTCTGTAATTAAAAGAAGGGTCCATTGGAACAGCTGATAGAGTGAAAAATCAAAGACTAATAGAGGATGGTTCTTAAAAGGGTAGAAGTTCTTAATTTGGATTTTGCAAACTTTAAAAATATATTTTGAGAACTATATTTCGATATAATTGGTTTCCCCTGTAGCTTTATGCATTTAAGAATATTCAGAGAAGGGGTCTATAGGCTCTACAAGTCTGCCACTCGGATCCACGACATAATAAAGGGTAAGCCCCCAGATTTGGGAAGCGGTCTAGACTGCTTTCCTCACGCAACCGGAGGCCTCAGACCTAGAGTCAGGGTCTGTCTCCTGCACAGAGATCTGCGGGGACTAGAAGCTCCAGAATAAAGAAGTTGGGAGAGGCCCCCGAGAGGGACGGCTTACTTGGGGAAACTCCACCGAGAGCACAGCCTCCATCGCCCGAATTCCTGGCTTCCCTAGGGGATAAGCAGGCGGAGCTCGGGAGGATTGAGTCCCAGCCCTTAAGGACCGTTAGCTCTTGCAGCCTGAGCAGGAGCCTCACTCACATATTCTTCAAAGCAGTGGCAGACACATTCAGGATGCCTGAGAGGTCCCAGCAGCCTCCGAGGATCTGCTCTATGCCGGGTGGATGGCGCCCTCTCCTGTTCCGACCGCTCGCGACTCCAGAATCTAAGCTCCGCATCGGAAACCAAGCGAAGACCTCTGCCGGAAGTCCGTTTCGGCCGCTCCTCAATCTTGCGGCCTCTCTAGGACACTTGGAGGCCTCAACGTCTTGGTGGTCCCACAGCAACCTGGAACAGGCATAAACCGCCAGTCACCTATTTCTTCTCCCAGAGAAGACCTAGAGATCACTGCTTGGAAAGTTAACAACAAACATTTATTAAGCTTCAGGTATATGCTAGGCACTGGGCTAAGTGCTACGGCTAAAAAAGAAAGGCAAAGCCAGACTTTTTTACATAACATTCCTCCCTCCCTCTCCTTTCTTTCTTTGTTTCCCCTTAACTTCTGTCTTCAGTCGATACTGTGTATCAGTTCCAAAGCAGAATAGTGGTGCAAGGTAATTGGAGTTAAGTGACTTGCCCACGGTCACACAGCTAGTAAGTATTTCAGGTCAAATTTTAACTCAGGATCTTCAAACCGGGACCTCAATCCACTGAGCTACCTCAATGCCCTGACATTAATTTCTAAATATATCAGGGAGGGATGACATATTCCATAATGGGAAGTCATAAAAGAATGAATCATTTGTAAGAGAATGGCTTCCTGAAATGCCACTGATGGGGGAGGATAGAATCAGCTTCTTCCCTAGAGCTTAGATCAGCTTCCCCTTTCCTAAAAGGAGAAGAAATCATCCACTGGATTAATGTAGATATGAACTTCGAGCTAATTCTTCTTTTAAAAACTTATTTCTTTTTACATGTTGATACAATCTTTAATAATTGTTTTCTGACATTTTGTGATTCGTGTTTTTTCCTTTCTTATCTTATTTATCTTATTTTTCCACTTATCTCTCCCCCTTCTCTAAGACAGCAGGTAATATGATATAGTTTGTACATGTGTAATCATAAAATACATATTTTCATGTTTATCATGTTGTGAAAGACACATATCAATTACACTACAGAAAAATTCATATATGAAATAAAATGAAGAATGGAATTCTTCTATAGTAGGGATAACCTTTTTTGTCATAAGTCCCTTGGAGTTGTCCTGGATCCTTGCATTGCTAATAATAGTTATTAATTCACAGTTGACCATTGTTAAATTGCTGCTTTTACTGTGTACAAGGTTCTCCTGGTTCTACTCACTTCAGTTTGTCTTTTATTCTTTCATTTTTCATATGAGTTTAAGGTTTCTTTTTGTGATTATCTTATTCATGAGGTAATTATTCTTTAAGGGTAATTGGGAAATTACCAAATTACCAAGTGAAGGGAAAAACAAAGTTCCTTCTGACTACTCCATAGTCTTGCCATTATGTACTACCAGTTTTTAGCTGGGGGGAAAGATATAAAAAAGATAGAGTCACTCCTCATCTTATGATTCCCATTATCTATGCCTGGAGTTTTGTTAGGTAGAGAAGAAATGGCTAAGAGAGTTGGCACCCAGAGACTGAGAACCCTACTTGAAACTGCTTGAGCTTCTTCTCATGTTTCTGGATTCTTTCTTCCCAATGTCTACCAAAAAACAGTCCCAGAAAGCCATATTACAAAGACATTACCAACTGGTGGCCTCTAGAATAGTGCCTTTTTGAGTCTCTCATCTCCATTGCAACACTCACAGCACAAGTGCTACATAAATAAACCCCTTCTCATACTTAGAGAAATTACTTTGTAATTTCTCATGATGCAATAATATTTTCATTAATGATAATTTCATTAATGTCTTTACAATTTAATAATTCAATAACAATTTCATCATATTAATGGGTAACAAGGGAATAATAGCCAATGAGCCTGACCCTTGTAAGGTGTATTCAGAGTTCAGTCCTTCATATGGAAGAGGCAGAAAAGCCTATTTCTGGAGAGTTATGATGTATAATATAAGTGCCTTGGAGGGTCTTTGTAGCATGCTGACATTCTGTAACTTGTTCCAGTCTGTGAACCACACAATAAAGGAGGACCTTTCTGATTGACATATTAAGAAGCATTCAATTATTTGGCTAGAAGCCATTCCTCTTTGGGCAACTTCTTTCTACCTGAAGATAGAGACAAATGAAAAGTCAACAAGAATTTATTGGTAAAAATGCTAGGTGTTGGGTATTATGCTAAGTACTGGGAAAGAAAGGAAAAAATTGGTTCCTTCTCTCAAGGAGCTCATATTCTAAAGAATGACAACATGTAAATAACCATATTTTGTTGTTCATTTTCATTTGTGTCTGGCTCTTCATGACCCCATTTGGGATTTTCTTGGCAAAGATACTGGAGTGGTAAGCCGTTTCTTCTCTAACTCATTTTATAAAGGAGGAAACCGAAGCAAGCAAGGTTAAGGTTATGGTCATACAGTTAGTCTGTAAACCAGATTTGAACTCAGGAAGATGAATCTTCCTGATTCAAGGTCTGGCACTCTACTATGCCACCTACTTACCCCCAAATAACCCAAAATATACCTGCCAGATATATAAAGTATAATTGAGAGTTGATCTCAGAAGGAAAGTTATAAGGACCAGGAAAAACTTCTTAAAGAGGGTGGAATTTGAGCTTATTCTTGAAGGAGACAGTGTTGTAAAGGGGAGAGGCCTCTGGCCCTTCCCATTTGAAGACATCATGTGGTCCATATAAATGGGTTTTAGTTCTTTTCTTTGGTGTTTTGTTTCATTTTAGGTGAAGGAGATTAGAGGCTACACTTTTTGAGTTTTTAAAGGTTTGGAAGTTTGTAACAGGTTTTACAGTCAGTTAAGGCATCTTTGACATTCATAGAAGCTAGCTTCAAGCTTTGGCACCCAGCTCAGCAAGAGTTGAGATAGAAGCTTATCCAACAGAATTGCCACATTTTGGATGTGAATTTGGTGGATCCAGTGCTTGCAGAAACCTCATTAAAAATCAAATGTAATGGACGTCTGTACTAGCGGCAATGCAATGACCCAAGACAATTCTGAGAGATTTATGGAAAAGAATACTACCCACATTCAGAGGAAGAACTAGAGGAGTGGAAACACAGAAGAAAAACAACTGCTTGAACACTTGGGTTGATGAGGACATGATTGGGGATGTCGACCTGAAAAGACCACACCAATGTAACTATCAATAATATGTAAATAAGTCTTGACTGAACAAACATGTTAAAACCAGTGGAAATGCGAGTTAGCTAAGGCAGGGGGGTGGGGGAGCCAGGGTTGAAGGGGTGAAGGGTAAAGTAAAAACATGAATTATGTAACCATGGAAAATTTTTCTAAAAATAAAAAATTATTAAAAAAAAAAAAAAAGAAACCACATTAAATCTGATTCCTCAGCCCCCTGGGACAAAGTGACATGGGGAGAATTTGTACTCCTATCTCAAGTTTCTCCCCACTACAGTCCACCCTGCACTCACCTGTCAAAGTGATCTTTCTTAGGCCCAGGACTATGTGACCTTTCTGTTTGTTGAATTCCAATATCCAAGGTCAAATATAAAATCCTTTATTTAGTGTTCAAAGCCCTTTGTAACATCTCCTCTTAGCAGTCTTCTGTGCTTTGCAAAGATCCCTACTTTGTATTTTGTGATCCAGAGGCATTAGTCTCCTTTCTATTCCTTAAATAAGGCACCCCATCTCTAGGCTATACATTTTTACTCATTGTTTCCCACGCCTGGAATTGTCTCCTTCATCTCTGCCTCCTGAATTCTCTGGCTTCTTTCAAGTCTCAGCTAAAATCTCACCTTCTGCAGGAAGCCTTTTCTGGTCTTCTTAATACTAACATTTTCCCTCTATTGATTATCTCCAATTTATCTCTTATATAGCTTGCCTGCCAATAGTTGTATCCATCATCTCCATTAGGGTGTGAGTTCCTCAAGGACAGGGACTTGTATCCCCCAAAGTTAGCATGGAGTCTGGGATATTGCAGGCATTTAGTAAATGTTTATTGACTGATACACTGACTCCTTTTCTTAACTGTCAGTTTTTCCTGGAATGTCTCATTTCATTCCAATCTCAAACCTGATGTACCTGGTCAGGTACCTTTTACATGCTCTGTCAGTTTCAATCATTATAGTAGTTGTTTTCGTTTAATTTTTGTTGACTGTGGTGGGGCAGAATAAGGGGAGTAACATAGGGATGGTTTGTTTTGAAGTGACTTGAATAAAAACAGAATGAATCAACAAAACATTTCTAAAAATTTAAATATGATTAGAAAAAGTCATTTCCTCTCTAGGGGTTTCAATGTCATCCTTTGAATTATGATACAGATGGATTAAATGACCCTTTACGTCATTTTCAGTTTCGAATCTTACAACATACATAAACTGCTCAGGGTAAAGCGATGTCTCCCTTACAGGAGCCGGAAGTGATTCACAAATTTCATTTCCTAACGGGGAGGGTGAGCCGAGTTCTAGGGCAGGCCCCTCTAGGCTTCTTGGAGGACTCGCCTTCTTCTGCAGACTTGCCAGTTTTGGCTTCCTTTTGCTAGGTTTTAGGGGCCGAGAAGGAAGAAAGGGAGGGAGGGAGCCAACTCTTCTTTACCGAGCCCAAAGAAAGAGGCAAATCCCTAGAGTCCAGGATTGGGAGGTAGTAAAGGAGAGGGAGAATGAGGAAGGTGTATATTTAAAAGGTGGAGGGAAGGGAAGGCTAGGTTGTTAAATAAGGTAGAGGAAGAGGAGGAGTCTGGGGAAAGAAGGGCAGGAGTAGGCAAGTGAAGACCAAAGTGACCTGGACGGTGAAATCGCGAATCTGCTACTCGCTACCCGTGTGCCTTTGACCAAGTCCTTTCCCCATTTCTGAGTCCCAGTATCCTCATCTGCAAAATGGGCAGAGATCGCGGTATTTCGTAAGCCTTAGGGCACTATTAGAATGAGTTACGGTTTGTTATTATCATGATTGCAAACAGGACAAAGAGGAGAAGGGGGTCAAGGGAGCGAGGGGTGTAAAAGGAGGGGAAGGCGAGAAGAGCAAGAAGGAAACAGGGTCCAAGCGGCAGAGGCTGTGATATAGCACTGGTTATCCTCATGGCATGGATCGATTCTGCCTAGGGTAAACCTCTAAGACCGTCCGTCCTCCGGATTCCTACAGTAGCCCGGAAGTGCTACGTCAGGTTGCTCCAGGTTCGCTTTGTGCTCACCCAGCGTCTCCCTGGGCCAGGTAGTCAGGCTGGCTGACCAACCAAGGAACAGATCGGTGAACCAGCAGGCACGGCCACCCGAAGGGTGGGTCCTATCGTAGCTGGGGCTTAGAGGCCGGACCCTGGGGAGACCTTTCGTGGGAAGTAGCTCACCTGGGTGGAGAAGGTTGGCTTCAGGGTAGTCTGGGGTCCAGGCTCTTCTATTAAAGAGACCAAGCTGACGCGGTGCGGCCTCAAACTCGAACCCCAAACCCTGGGAGAGGGCAGCTTCGAGGGATAGAGGAAGCTGGGCAGGGGACGAAGGTCGTCCTTCCCTCCCCGTGTTGAAAGTTCTTATGCAAAGCCCTAATTTGTGCAAAGCCTTGGTAAGGGCTTTATGATTCCAGATGGCAGGAGTGAGAAGATATGTTCTCCATAAACCCTTAGCTTAAAGGGTTGATGAAAATGTAATTATACCTTTTGTGTTGGTACCACCAGCTGTTCCCAAGTTCGGTACTCTGAGTCTGCCCAGATGAGTTACTGGGACATAGAACTTAGAGAATAATGACGAACTAATATAACCCGGGGCCTTACAAAGACTTTCTACAGACATTCTACACCCAGATCTTTACAATAATTTGGAGAGAGGGGCAGGGTTTATTGGCTCTACTTGACAGTTTGGGATAAGAGCTCAGAATGGTTATTCAACTTGCCCAAAGTTCAGTTACCAGGAATTCTTAACCTGGGGTCCATAAACTTACTTTTTTTTTTTTTTTTTAAATTTTATTTATTTATTTATTTATTTTTACATTTATTAATATTCATTTTTAACATGGTTACATGATTCATGCTCCTCCTTTCCCCTTCAACCACC